>NW_028292583.1:14276510-14539010 GCF_029948245.1 Actinia tenebrosa
TTGTTTCCAGCGGAAACAAGGCCCCAACCAAAGAACACAAAGGAACATACATGCAACCTACGAAATGAAATCAACAAGAACTTTGACTCCAAAGGAAAATTTAAATCAGCAGGGATCGCTGTACACACGGTAAAACGAATGAACAAGGAGACCTATAATACTAGGTCTCACTGTTGTAGATATGTTAAGTCTAGCTTAAAACCTCGCAAACGCAGAGTAGCATTTGTTAAGGAGTCTTTAAAGGTAGATTTAGCACATTCAGATGGTGATCTCCAAGATTTCATAGTTTATGGAGGATGCGATAGTGGGGAGCACAAAGATGTGTCCATTAAAAGTTGGAACTCTCTTCAATCTGAGAATGAGAGCCAAGCTCCTGCTAGACACAAGAGTAGCCCTGAAATCGTCAGTCCGACGGAGAAGCATAGGTACTTTTATGATAACATTGTGCACAGTTATCATTCAAGACCAGCGGAAGAAGCAAAACAGTTTAAAATGCATTTAGATATCGACGAGTCCAAGCATGATGAAAAGTCAAGATCGGCACTTGAATTGAGACAAATTGAGAACTCTAGAAAAGCTGGTGAAGAAAACGAGGAGAAGAAGTTCCAAGCTGAGCCCCCAGAGAATTCTGGGACACTTGAGGTCAAAGATACGACTCAGAAAAGCACTGAAAGTACAAAAAGTGAAGATCACTTAGATGACACCAAATCTAGTGAATTTTCAAGATTCACTAAGACCAGACCAACCGAAAACACAAAGAGTGAAGAGAACTTACTAGATGTCACCAAATCTAGTGAATTTTCAAGATTCGGTAGAACAAGACGACAAGTTTTTAGACAAAAACGAGGACGTCGCCAACGCAGCTCTAGCATGCAAGAAAAATTTAACGAAGGTTCAAGTAAGCCACAAAGAAGTAGAAAGAGGTCGTACGATATTCCCATACGAACTAAAGATGGCAAGACAATAGCAAAATATACAGTACCTGAAATTGATCGCATGCATGTGAGCCTTGAGAATTTTATCGAAAGAGACATAGTGTTTAGTTTTGAGGGTTCGCAAGACGGTCCAGACTGTCTTTCTCCTGGTTTATCAAGCTTTGAGAACCTAGAGGCCAGTTTGATGGCTGACCTTGACAATGAACAGCTAGAAGATGTGAATAATTTTGATGCAATTCGAGGTGCTGAAAAAAATTATGAAGATGACATTTTTACACTTTTAAACGCCGATGACCAGAGTAACCAGAGTATAACAAAAGAAACCAACTCTTCAGAAATATCAGGGGGAAAATCAGATATAAACTCAGGTAATGAGGATCACCGCAGGTTGAAAGTAAGCCATATTGCTGAAAAATTCGAAAAGCTTTCTCTAAGTAATTCTAGTCAATCCACACCAGACATAGAAATCTAGCTCAAGCAGCAAAAAAAAATTTTTAAAGTAATATTCTTTTTCTAAGTCTTCTATGCTTTTCATACATTCCCTCCCATGGAACTGAATCTGGAAACCACGATCACAGACAGCATAGGTAAAGTGTGCTGCTTATAAGCCCATTACAAATATTATGGCTGAAACTTCGAGAAGTTTTCTCTATAGAAAGTTTTCACTCCTTTCCTGATATTTTTTGTACCAAGAATCATTAGTTAGAACACAGTTATATAATCAGGGATATAGGTAGTACTTTAGATGGTAATCTAGTATCTATATTTTAGCAAAGTGTGAGTTTTGTTAGATGATGTTAACTTAATCAATATGTTGTGTGTTGTATTATGTATGTGTGGTCTTGTAGATAGGTGGTAACTGTCTATAGTAATGCGCACATGTGAATGTTGTAAGATGATGTATGGTTGAATCTGTACTGTCTAACTTAACCAAGCTATATTTAAGCTCTATAAAGTGCGATTTGAATACTTGTATATAAAATGCTGTCAAAGAAAAATAGATGCAAAATTAATGATTAAAATAAAATATAAACACTTAAATACTTTATGTGCATAAATCATAAAATGAAATTCAAAGAAAAGATAATTATGATAACTGATAAGTCATTAATATATTTTTGATTTATTAGTTAGTTGCCAACGGCAATAAAAACGTTTTTAACTTAAATGTTAGAGCAGGCAAACTGAGTAAAATATGGCAGAAATGATTAACATAAATATTGGTTCAGTTGTGTAGAATTTATCTATAGGAAAATCTGGGGGGAAAAAGGGAAAAACAATTTTGTATTAAATACATGATTTCAGTTATAGAAGTTTTGAGGGTTTATAAAAATTATGAAAAAAAATTCATGTTAAAAATAATCTTCTTCAGAAACTTTGTACATTTGAAAAATACGACAATTAAAACTTTAAATATTAATAATAAACAGAATTAATCTGGATTTCACTCTTGCACTTATAAAAGTTCTTACTGATTAAACTGATTTTCTCTCACCGTATAGCACTCCAAAGAGAATCCAAGCAAAAAGAGCACTTGCGCTGCAAGGACAACCCCAGCAAAGAGCAATTACAGCCCAAGGGACCAGCATGATAAGGTCCCTGTTCGCAGCCCAAGGGAGCAGATTAAAAAGGTCCCTGTCTGCAGCCCAAGGGACCAGCCTAAAAAGATCCCTGTTCGCAGCCCAAGGGACCAGCCTAAAAAGGTCCCTGTTCGCAGCCCAAGGGGCCAGCAAAATAAGACCCCAGGATACCACCCCTCTGTACAGAAACTCACATCGCCAAGGATCCCTAGTTTAAAACCACCAGGGCATGACAACAATAACATCATTAAAAGAAGCACTTATGCTAGTAGCACTAACAGCACTCATGTTAAAGGCCGCACCCCACTTAATATCAAAAATAATAGACCAATTAAGGAATATTCCTTGTCGCCGAGAGAAAACAATCAAGAAAGGAGGTACAGTTCCACTTCTGCTTTAAGTCATAAAAGATATTCACCTAGAAAGCCTTTAGCACAAAAGAATAGTCAATCTCCACATTCAGTACCAGATATAGATTTGAAAGGACTTCATAGTAAGAAAAACACAAAGGTCTCAAAATGGGATTCAGTGCCTAATGTAGCCCACAAGGCAAAGTCATCCCCTAGGGACCAGAATAACTCCAAAACTAAAACTTCGTTGAAGAAAACACAAGCTTTCTCATGCTCTAGTCTTAATAAAAATATTGAAACCTCCAATGCAATGGGGCGATATCGTTCCGATCGGCACAGTAGAGAATCTGTTGTGCATTTATGGCACTCTAGTCCTGCACTTGCTTCTAAAAAACCTCCAATGAGGTTTGGACTTCATTGAAATAAAACACTAAAACTTAAACTCTAAAAAATTAAAACTTTATTGTAAATAAAATAATAAAATTCAAATGAAATTATTCCATTAAATGTTAATTTAAATGGACCAAATCCACTTGGGTATGATGGTTTCCCATTTCAGACATGTCATTTGCTTAAAGTGCCTGGCACCCTTCTGACAATATTCACAGTATTAATCCTACATGGGGTAAGATGTTGAATAACACTAAAAAGTATATATAGTTTAAGTGCAGCTTCTTGAAATCATGAAGGTTTTTCCATTCCATATGCTAATGCTGTGACGTATGAGGAGTAATCATTTAATATACAAAACACTACTGGTACAGATAAATTAAATTTTAAATCCGTCATTGTTTTCCTCATTGCTCTTATAGAAATTATTCCAAGTTAGTTTTTAAATAGAAGCAGGTGTTTCGAATTACAAGGAACAACAAATAATCATAAATACCTCCTCATACGTCACAGCATTAGCATATGATATGGAAAAGCCTTTATAACTTCAAGAAGCCGCACTCAAACTATGAAATTTTTTCGGGTTATTCAACATCTTATCCCATGCAGAATCAATACTGAGAGTATTGTCAGAAGGGTGATAGACACTTTAAGAATAATATTCTTTGTTTGAGTTTAACTCATGTCTTCTCATGCACAAGCATTCGACAAATAAATGATACTCAAGGGAAAGGCACAAGGACTGAAATGGGAAAAATATGCCTGAAATAAAGATGAAAGTAAAAGATATTTTATTTAACCCTTGAAACGAAATAGTCAACTGATAAATTAAATAATAATTATTATTAATACAGTTTGATAATCAATATCTAAATCGTGTTACTAAAATTTATGACAAAGGATTTCCCGAGTGCCTGTAACTCCACTTCCCATTGGGTATAATAATTTTCTTATGGGAGGGGAGGTAAGGGACAATTTGTCAAGACTAGTGAGGAGCAACCCACCTTTCTCCCTTACCATCCATCACCACCTAACAAGAAATCTTCACATAGAATCACTCATGAAGACAAAGTTTTTGCTATTAAGTAATAATAATAATAATAATAATAATAATAATAATAATAATAGTTATTTCCCAATAGAGTGACCACAGTAAATCCGTGAAACTTTGGTAATACTAAATAGCACAATTTCATGCAAATTCCATTGTTTTCTATTGTTTAACTAGCACTATTTTGTACTATTTAGTAATTAGTGTTTCACGGATTTACTGTGGTCACTCTAACTAATTCATGGGTTAAGTAAAATTGCTTAAATATTGTAAACCTTTTTAAAATAATTTCACTGCAATACATTGCCACATTTTTTATTTAAAAATTTTAACCATTTTAAAAATATAAAATCAATATTGATCAATAAATTCTAAGAATTGATATTTTATAAAATATAAATTTTTAAATGAAAATAAAAGTTATTTTTATACAAAAATGTTGGCTGCATTCTTAAATTTCTTAAACTATTTTTTATATATATTTTAATATAATTTATAAACTTTGCATAATTCATAAACTTATATTTTCTAAATTCATATCAATCAATAAATTAATGAATTCGTATTTTAAATTGATATCAGTTTTTACAAATTCACCTTGATGATAAAAATCTTAACTAACTTTTGAAAAACTTAACTAAATTTTAAAAACACCTTAAATTTCTAAACATAAAATTACATATTGAAAAGTTTTGCATGTCTTTGGTGAACGATTCCTGGTTCCAACGATTGCTGGTAAGTACGATAAATACAGTTTGTCTCTCTGTCTTCTTGTCTTTGTCAATTCTCGAAGGGCGGGTATTCCATAGCGTAAGATAAAATGCACTTTTTAAACTTCTTTTTTGCACTCTTTTTACAAAGACATGAATTAAGAAAGGCACCGTATGACTTTTTTTTATATAAACTAGACTTAACTCGGAATTTACTAACGAATTAAAGTCACTATTTTTTTCTGTTTCACCCTGTAAATGAATAGATTAAACACTATTTTACGTTTCCTAAAGCAAAAACACCATCTAAATAATAATCTAAATAATAATAATTTCATTATTTTCTCTCTCTTTTTTTAAAGTAAACCTGCCAAGTAAAAATCTTAAATTGATAAAATAACTTCTAACTTTGTCTTTTTTGTTCTGATTGTTTGTCTGTCTGTCCATAATATATGTCTGTTATTAAGGCTGCATTCATAATGTATGGCAGAGGGGGAGGGGGTCAGGTGAAATCTTTAAAAGACAAAAAAATTCTTAAGACCCCCCATTGAAGTCCCCTAAAAAATAACTATTCCCCCGGGCAATCTCTCGTAGCTAAATTTTGCATCTCCCCCCAGTTCTCTGAAAAAAAATCCAAACACCACCCCCCCTCCCATTTTACTGGTAAAATGTTTTCCGATCCCCCATAAATTTCAATTGCCCCCCCCCCCCCCCCCCCCCTCTGCCATACATTATGAACGCAGCCTAAATTGTCCCTTGTTTTAGCGTGTAAATTTATTTTTCTAAGACTAACAGAGCTGTGCATTCAACTTGATCAATAATACCAAAGTATACCTTTTACTACCAAACCCCTGTGTGGAAGACTAACATAGTTTTTCCTACTCTCACAGGTAAAAGCGCTTGAAAAATTAAACAAGTCCCTGAAGAATAAAAGAATGTCAACAGGAGACTTAACCTCGAGTATGGAGAATCTTATGCCAGCCATCACAGAGGAACCAGAGGTGAAGAATGATAATAATAACGATACTGTAAGGCGGAGAACTAAGGAAGGCCCTACAAAACCACGCCCGAAGAGCTTAAACTTTGAGATACTAAGCCTGAAATAAAAAGTATAGACGACAGGTAAAGATGATGACTTAAATACGATTATCATTTTGGGTTTAGCGCCCGTGAGTAGGGTTATCCTCCTTCCTTGTAAACAGACCTTGATGTTCGACAAAAAATACAAACAAGATTGCAGTGCAGGCACCAATCGTTTTATTTTCTATAACTATCAAGTGATAATAGACACCTTGCACTGAGTCCATAGAGGAATTGTTCTGGGGGACAAAACTATGGGGTTTTTTTTCATAAGAAAAGACGGCCTATTGATTTGCCCCCCAGAACAATTCCTCTAGGAAATCAATGCAAGGTATTGCAATAGGATCAATAGATTTATTTTTGTAGGTATTTTTATAACGTTTTTGTATAGATACGAGGATTTTTTTCGACTAAAAGTATGACCACACCCTTAGATTCTAAGCAATGGGATCAAACGATAGTAGTGATTGAAAGAAAAGTTTTTATTAGATTTTTCACGAAAATATGCTACTTAATGTGACCCAGCCTCGTGGGTGCTTACTTGAAAAGTTGATGAAAAAATAGGATAAGGCTGATAAAGTTTTTCTTAGATTGAATATATTAAGTTTCCCGATGTATTATATCGTGTATCAGTCATCGAAGAGTTTGGCCGTTGCTTTTTTTAAATAAATATGTAAATAATGGTATTGTGTTTAAGACTGTGTATATTGTACATGCATGTGTATATAGACATCTCCAATCTTTTTTAGAACCCTGTAGCCTTATGTACAGCTTTATTTATTTCGTATTGTTGAATCATGGTTTATCGATGTAAAGTAGCTGGAGTTGGTGTTGGATACTGTGTTAGACGTGACAGTAATTGATAGAATGATGGATGGATTGATTGATTGTTAAGGATGTGTGATAGATAATGAGAATGAGAATAAGATAGACGGAGTGAAAGACTGATATAAGATGGAAATTATGGTTGATAGGGTTAGTTATAAAATGATTTACACATAAGGTACACTGCAGAGACAGTGAATGGATTTAAAGAGTGAATGAGTGAATGGATTAAAGAGAAAATGAAGCTACGGACACACGGTGCAACATTGCGCGCAATGTTGCATGCAATCGATGTTGCGAGTTATGACACGACGCAATTTGTTGCACGCCACGTTGCTGAAGTAGAAAACTATCCTACTATGCCAGCAATGTTGCGCGCAATGCTGCGCGTACCGTAAATGATTGAATAGATAAATGTATGGATGAATAAATGGATGAACACATAAATGGAAGAATGAATGAATAGATAGGTAAATGGAAAAATAAATAGATGAATGAGTGAGATAAATAGATTAATGTTAAATAGATGGATTTTTTTAGATTTCCTGATTGATTATTTGTTCAAATATTTTCATCAAGATTTGTTGCAAATTTTGATATCGCTAGAATAATTTCCTACTAAACCGATGTAAAACGGAATTCTTACTAGAGTGCAAACAATTAATCCGTGAAACACTAATTACTAAATAGTCAAAAAAGTGCTAATTAAACAATAGAAAACAATGGAATTTGCATGAAATTGTACTATTTAGTATTACTAAAGTTTCACGGTTATATTGTTTGCACTCTTAAGCAAGAACAACATTCTACATGATTATTTATTATTTATTATTACGAATTCAGTGACATTGAAAATATTCTCAGGTCATGATTCTTTTTTCCCGTTTAGTAGCGAAAATAGTTCTATTCTTGAGGTGCAAATATTCCTTCTCTTGGCTTTTGTCAAGATTCCGGCATCCATGATGGTTATTGAGTCGCATGCATTTTGTAAATAGCTAGGAACTAGCTAGAAACAAGTTTGTAAACTGAGTTATTGGTAAATGCGCAACTATAGGAAATAAAAGGTTCAGTCTATTGAAAAGACCTAAATACAAATGTATAAAATAGCGCAGCGCACTGATTCTAAAAATAGCTTGAAGATTCGGACAAATATTGCATTCTGTTTAACCGCTACGAGGATTATACGAACCGATTTCATTATTTTTACTTAAAGTTACAATAATAACCCATGTAAACTAAGATCAACTGCGATCGGCTGTGAAAATTATCTGCTGAAAGTAAACTTGCAAGTTTGTTTGTCCGAATTTCGCCTTTGTCTTCGTATTTATGACATCACGGCTGCGCTGCGCTATTGGTCGAGCTGTTACGGCCACAATGACCTTTTTTTCTTTTCTTTCCTTTTTTGAAATTTTTGTACATAAAATAAGATAAACAAAATGTAATTTCCAATGGAATTAATGCAAAGAAAACAAGGATTGTAAAGCTACTAAGCAATGTAAAAAATGTTAGTAATATAAAATAGTTTTATACCAGAAATAGATATTTATGATTAAAAGTTGTTGATATAATTTGAACATTCAGATCTTGTGAATGAAATAGTTTTATAGTGTGGTTCATATGAGGAAAGTTTTGTTTGAAATAAAAGCAAAATATTAGTAACCAAACAGTGTTTTTGTTTGTTTGTTGTTGTTGTTTTTTTTTCTTGTTTTGTTTTGTTTTTTGTTTTTGTTTTGTTTTTTGTCGTTTTTTTTTTTTGTTGTTTTTTTTTTTGTTTTTTTTCAGGCATAACTTCTTGTAGCAAGCTGAAATTTCTTTCCATTTCCTTTCCTTTTTCTTTTAACATTTCTCTCTCTTCCTTCTAGGCTTCCTTTCTTCTTTCCCTCTCTTTCTATCCTATTTATTACTTTGCATCTTTTAAAAGGGCACTTGAAAGAAAATTAATGAAAATTCCTTCATAAAATAACTGCTCTAAATCTCGCGTACTGATTGGTTGGGAGCGCGTGATTTATGAGAGCACACAGCACGCGCGCGCACTTTCAGTTTCGTAATTTATGTAATTTGTGCTTTATAAATGCACATAGCACGCGCGCGCGTTCTCTATTTCTTCAATAATAATAATCTCATAGATGGAGAAATATACCACATAGGTACTGCAAACACGTGCGTTTTCAATGTTTTCTTACTCTTAAATCACGCGCGCAGACATCAGGATTTCTTTTGCCTTTTCGATTCAATGGTTCTTTTCCTAGGAAGATTAATTTATTGATTTTTATCATAAAAAACGACAACAACCAAAGATGGATATTCTGGAGTCTACATTGAAAAAAATCATAAGTATTTTTCTGATCGTTTTGTTGCTCTATCTAATATATGGCGCCGCAAGGTAGTGGCATCACACGGGGAAAGGCTTCTGATAAAGCGTGGGGAGTAATAGCAGAAGGAGGCCAGTCTTACTAAGATGATCAATCGTCACTAGCTGCAACAAATCATTCCTCCCTTGATCCCTCCTCTAAACCACATGCACTTCGCAAGTACTACTGCTCACGAGTAGATGGTCACAGGCACCTCAGTAACCATAGATGACCTTGCTCAAGAGAGCACAAATGTTCAGTCTTTTTCCTGTACTTGAAATGCGCATGCGTACTCAAGATTTCTCTTTATCCATCTGCCAGAAAGACTGGTTTATTGTATTATTTTTCTTTAGTTATGAATAAAATAACCGAAGACCATACTCCCAGACCCGAATGCTGAAGCGTCGTATGGCAGCGCAAAGCATTTACGGCTATGCCAGAGATTTCGACCCCAACACCGCTATCCCCGGGGGGACTTACAGCCTGGTCAGGAAGCTCGGCAAAAACCTAAGGGAGAGGTTAGTCGGCCCCTAGACCGTATGTGATTGACCCCTTGCTATGACCAGCAAACCCAAAATGCCTCTTCTTTAAATGATTACTTATCTAGCTTAGACACTCCCATCCATGTGGGATGCGTTTTGAGAACAAGCCGTGACGAACATTTACTTTTATTCCCTTTTCATACCCAAAGTATGTTCGTAAACCTTGAGGCGCCTAGAAAATTTAATATGCTCAAAATTAGCAACTTTAAAGTATAGGGTGAAAGGACATTAACGAAAAACGTTTGCGCATGCGTTTATTTCAGCTCGTTTTGGAAGAATTCAAGAGCTTTTAAATATTTCATGTGTATACGGTTCTATATGAAAGAATAATATTTCAGGGTCCAAGTATATACAGCAGCAATAGAGAGTTTTAGATTGAATTTTTTTTCTCCCCGCAAACGGCAAACGTGACCACGTTTTCATAGTTTTCCTGTATTTTACTTTACTATTTACAAACCTTCTCACCAAGCGCAAATACTCTTTTGTTTTTCTACTATTTGGACTTTTTTTGCGATTCTTTTTCAGTCATTTAAAAAAATTGTTTACTGGTCAACTGACGTTTCACGTTTGCCGTGAACGTAAATCTAAAAATCTCTAATGGCCATATTGACACAGCTTTCTGATGTTTAAACCTCGTTGCTTCAAGGACAACCTTATTCAATACTACCCGGGGAAGGTCTACTCGGGTTTCGTTGAAGTAAGTTTCTTTCAACAATACTGGATTGTTTTGCACCCGTTCAAGTTTATTTTTATCAACATTTAAGTAATATTTTTATGAATAGCTATAACAGAATGATACGACATACAATTAGAGAGATCATAGTTACTCCCTCCGTCAAATATGAACTACAAGTGAATCAAAGTATCGCGTAAAGCAAAGAAACGAGAACTCAATACAGTTATTCTTTCTATCTTAGTTTTAAGTCCTTCAATGTACGCTTAAACAGTTATATACCCAACAAGTTTAACTTGGTAATAGTTGTTGTTTCCACCCGTTAGGTAGCTATCCTTCACCACGAAGACGAGTTCATCCGGCAGAGATGTATCCCAAGGTAACATCAACTCGTAGTAGAAAGTATTAGCGTAGATATTGAAGTGTTGGTTGTTGACTGCCACGCTTCCATTCCTCTCGTTCCTCTTTTGATACGCCTTGAAGTTAAGGTACACATGGCCTTTGACGTTCCAGAAATTAGTAAAGACGGAGATGATGATGGATTTGGTCTTGCTTGGCAGGACTGTTGGAAGCCTTTGGATATAGGTCGGTGTTTTCTGATGTAGCTGAATCCTAGATAATTGGTTCAACGCAAGATCCACTCTGACTAAGTTCCATCCCGGTGCGTTCAGTTTGGCCTGGATGTTGGCTAAGGTACGTTTGAGGCTTGCGATTTCTTGCTCTGATTTCGCGTATTTTGCCTTGATGCTTTTGTAGCTTGTGTTCAAACTTTCCACTCGGTCTTCTAGTGATTTGGAGGCGATCCCTGCTAGTCTGAGATAATCGTGTAACGAGTCTTGACCTTTCTTACAAGCCACTTGTCCTGTGCTATATGACACGCCCGAAAAGACTGATAAAACTATCACAACGAGTATCGTAAAATGAAAAGTACCCATTGCGATGCTCAGATGCTTGCTTCAAGTTTTTCTGCAGTGCAACGTATCTCGGTTAAATTCAGTACTGAATACCGGCTGATGGAATAGAACAGTTTTATAGGCAAAACAGGTCACGCATTTATGTCATGATCTCACGTCACATTTACGTCACTTAAAACATCCTGCAAGGATACGTTCAATATCGATCCAATCAGAATGCTTGGCTTTCTCACGCCAAGAAAACTAGGAACACTTCCGTCCCTCAATCAGAGCGTTCCAATGATTCGTCTATTTTTGAACGGAAATGACGACACTAATCCACGTTGAAAGCGCACGATCATCGTTCGTCAAGTGAAATAGCAGCACGTCCATTACTGAGCAAGATTTTCGAAGAGCAATACTTCCTATCAGGTGAGTTCATCCCTATACTAAAGAGCTGTCAAGATGGGACTTACTCCCGATTCCCATCTAACCCCAATTCGCGAAAATTACGATGTAACTCAATAGTATCCATATTCATGTGTCTTCTCGTGCACAATCGTTAATCCAATAAAACGTTACTCTAGTGAACGACACGTAGCCTAAAATGTAAAACGTTACATATCAGCGTGTGGTCTTTGACGGCACCCTCTCTGATTGGCTATCAGTGACATCTGGCGTACCTCAGGTTCAATCCTGGGCCCTCTGATGTTTTTGATTTATGCCAATGACATGCCTAACTGACTACATTCACGATGGATCCAGTCTTGCTTTGTTCGCCGACGATAGTAAGCTATACCAATCTATAAACTCCGCCACCTCTCTACAAGCAGATCTAGACGGCCTTCACAACTAGAGTGTTGACCGTGGAATGAAATTTAATACCACCAAATGTTAAGTCATGCATATGACGAAGTTGAGTCTGTTCCTTCAATCAAAGACCTTGGTGTGATTGTCACTGGTGAGTTGTCATGGGCTGCTCATATCAAGAACATGTGCGCAAAGGGAAACGGAGTCCTCGGGCTCGTAAAGCGAGTGTGCGGTAAAGACATTACCGACATATCAACAAGAAAACTTATATATACTGCTTTAGTTAGACCGATATTAGAATATGCCCCGTGTCTGTGGTCTCCCTACACAGCTTTACATCGTAGGTTACTTGAGAATATTCAACGACGCGCTACCGAATTCATTTTGAATTAT
Source organism: Actinia tenebrosa (assembly GCF_029948245.1). NCBI lineage: Eukaryota > Metazoa > Cnidaria > Anthozoa > Actiniaria > Actiniidae > Actinia > Actinia tenebrosa. The sequence continues at coordinate 14,289,094 of NW_028292583.1, forward strand.
CCTGATAGAAAGGTGACCTATAAAGAGAGGCTAGATAAACTTACTTCAGTTAGAATATCGCAGGGATATACATGACCTCGTTCTTTTGTTTAAATTTAAGTCTGGACTCATGAAAGCAGATTTAGGCCGCTTTTTGATCCCCGCAACTTCAAATCATAGCAAGCGCAGTTTTGATCCTGCAATTTTCCGCCTCGTTTATTCTCAACGTCAGCTATACTTTACAAGTTCTTTTTCCCCCAGGTCTGTTAAATTGTGGAATAAACTCCCTAGTTATTGGAAGCATGCTGAATCTGTCCCAAAATTCAAAGATATCATTTTTCATCATTTTAAGGATAAAGTAACCGAATTCATTCAAACCGCCTTAACTTAGCGCGTTAATAATCTTGCACAGCATTACTATCTTTTTGCCAAACGTACAAGTGTCCCATCATTTTCGTCAGTTATTATTTATTCTATTATTATTATTATTATTATTCTATTATCATCCATTCTTATTTTTTGTAGTTTATAAGGGGGTGAACAGCAATCGGGGTGTTGCCCTGCGTTAGAGTCTCCGTTATTTTCTATTGAAGAAATATTAATAAACTAAACTCAAGGGTGTAGACATTTATTCACCTAAATCTATCTTTGCTCTTTTTATGCTGTTAACGTTAGTTGGTTTTAATTCGGTAGCATTACGCAGTTATGTAGCCAACAAGCTTGATTCTGTACCAATTGGAACCCCCACCATCTCGAGCGCTGCTCGTGACCAAGAAGACGAGTTCATCAGGCAGAGAAGTATTCCACGGTAGCATCAACTCGTAGTAGAAAGTATTAGCGTAGATATTGTAGTGTTCATTCTTGACAGCTACGCTTCCATTCCTCTCGTTCCCCTTCTGGTGCGTTTTGAAGTCAAGATAAGCGTGACCTCCAGAATTCCAATATTGCTTTGGTGTTAGGTGGAAGGCACAGTGGTATCTTCTGAACATAGGTTGGAGTTGGCCCATTTAGTTGAATTAAGTTCAACTTGTTAAATTCTTCATTTAGTCTTATCATCCTCCATCCAGTTGTATTTTGCTTTCTTTGGACTTCAGCTTCATATTCTTTTGGATTGCCACGAGGCGCTAGTAGGCCAAAGTAACCAAAAAGCCTACGAACTGTATGAATTAACTAAGTTTATCTATTTTTAGAGTCAGAGCCGTGGGAACAGGCCTGCAGCATCCATATTATTACTTGCGATGATACTGCTTCTTAGGAGGGGTAGGGAAGGGATGACCCTGACCTTATGAATAAAGTTTGCGTGCAGGTCTGCGACTTCCGTTAATGCTACAAGGAAGTGATTCCGTGGCGAAATGTAGGCGTGAACAGGAAGATTCTTTGCTCTTGTCATGCTGTTACTCTGTTTACCATCTAATAACCTTTTTCCAAGTTTCTATGCGCATCCAAATTGACGGGGGGGGGGGGGGGGAGGATGAAAAAGATCAACTCCAAGATATTTAACAAGCAAATTTTATTTTAAAGTATATAATGAATCTTTGTACCGCATGTTTCAATGCACATCATACCAAAACATGCTTTGCAAATTAATCTTTTACCTCATTTAGAAACAAGAAACTTAGACGCACTTGTATAGAAAGTGTTACGGCACGCTAAGCAATAAATAAAATCTTATCCAAGGCAATATATAAAGAAATATTAACATAAATACTAGTAAATAATATTTCCAGACGGTTTTGTAAACAGCAAAACTGGTAATGGCAGAAGACGTTGCCCAAACGTTTTGCAAAATAAACTGTATTTAAACTGTTGCACTGTCTTTTCTTAAAAAAATACTACAAAATACTTGGAAACAAACAACATATCAGATAAACAATCTAGTAGACTAAACCATGGGTTTTATAAACCATACATGAATTTAAAAAACATTGTCAGGTTGAAAAGGTCAAATCATTGAAGGTAATGCCGTAGGGTATTCTAGGTAGTATATGTTCTGCGCATTCTGAGAGTGTTTCCATACAGACACATGCGTAAAAAACATTGTCAGGTTGATAAGGTCAAATCATTGAAGGTAATGCCGTAGGGTATTCTAGGTAGTATATGTTCTGCGCATTCTGAGAGTGTTTCCATACAGACACATGCATAAAAAACATTGTCAGGTTGATAAGGTCAATCAAAGGTAAGACCGTAGGGTATTCTAGGTAGTATATGTTCTGCGCATTCTGAGAGTGTTTCCATACAGACACATGCATAAAAAACATTGTCAGGTTGATAAGGTCAAATCATTGAAGGTAAGACCGTAGGGTATTCTAGGTAGTATATGTTCTGCACATTCTGAGAGTGTTTCCATACAGACACATGCATAAAAAACATTGTCAGGTTGATAAGGTCAATCAAAGGTAAGACCGTAGGGTATTCTAGGTAGTATATGTTCTGCGCATTCTGAGAGTGTTTCCATACAGACACATGCATAAAAAACATTGTCAGGTTGATAAGGTCAATCAAAGGTAAGACCGTAGGGTATTCTAGGTAGTATATGTTCTGCGCATTCTGAGAGTGTTTCCATACAGACACATGCGTAAAAAACATTGTCAGGTTGATAAGGTCAAATCATTGAAGGTAAGACCGTAGGGTATTCTAGGTAGTATATGTTCTGCGCATTCTGAGAGTGTTTCCATACAGACACATGCATAAAAAACATTGTCAGGTTGATAAGGTCAATCAAAGGTAAGACCGTAGGGTATTCTAGGTAGTATATGTTCTGCGCATTCTGAGAGTGTTTCCATACAGACACATGCATAAAAAACATTGTCAGGTTGAAAAGGTCAAATCATTGAAGGTAAGACCGTAGGGTATTCTAGGTAGTATATATTCTGCGCATTCTGAGAGTGTTTCCATACAGACACATGCATAAAAAACATTGTCAGGTTGATAAGGTCAATCAAAGGTAAGACCGTAGGGTATTCTAGGTAGTATATGTTCTGCGCATTCTGAGAGTGTTTCCATACAGACACATGCATAAAAAACATTGTCAGGTTGATAAGGTCAATCAAAGGTAAGACCGTAGGGTATTCTAGGTAGTATATGTTCTGCGCATTCTGAGAGTGTTTCCATACAGACACATGCATAAAAAACATTGTCAGGTTGATAAGGTCAATCAAAGGTAAGACCGTAGGGTATTCTAGGTAGTATATGTTCTGCGCATTCTGAGAGTGTTTCCATACAGACACATGCATAAAAAACATTGTCAGGTTGATAAGGTCAATCAAAGGTAAGACCGTAGGGTATTCTAGGTACTATATACCCTGGGCATTCTGAGTGTTTGCATACAGATGCATACATAAAGAGTGACAACATGCTTTGTTCAGTAACTTGAATCAATAATTGAGAGCCACAAAACTGCAACATGGATATTAATATTAGCCTCATTAACTGTTTACCCAGAACACCCTTTCATCTTAGCTTCAATAATGTGCTATCTTAGATACCATGGTCACTCAAATTAACTTTTCGTACACCTTAATCAATTGCAGACTTTCCTTTTCAAATATACATTAGGGAAACCATATTCAGATCCCAAACATTTATGAAACTTTTTTAAATCCTAGAATAGTGCACACTAAAAACTAGATTCAAAATGTGCGCGCATTTCTAGTCTTTACACTGAAGAAGGTCTGAGATCAGACCAAAACATCTGTACAATGTCTCTTAAGAATAAGCCAGAGTCTACTAATCTAATTAAGATTTTTTCTGTTTTGTTGGAAAATGGGAAACCATTACACCTAAGTGAAAAAGATCTATTTTTGAGCAGCCATTGTTGTATGCATCACAGCTGCCACTACAATCTCTGAAAGGAGAAAGCTCTACAATTTGATTGCAGATTCTCAAACTTCTTCTATATCGATGATCAAAGAACAAAACATTTCACCATTCCAACTCCACTGGATATTTCCCAGTCAAACATGCCGTACAGTGTCCAATCTTCCTTTCTTTCTGTAAAGTGATCCCAGATTGAATTGCATTGACAAGTCCTTCAACACTCAAATACATCAGACTATCAGCACCTACTTGAGAGGCAAGTTCCTCTGGGCTCAGCTTGTTGGCAATTAGTTCTTCTCTAGTTGGGATGTTGACTCCCATGTAGCATGGATACTTCAGTGGGGGAGAAGCAATGCGAATATGCACCTAAAATGGATAATATTAATTAGTATAATCAAACTAGTGGACTATCCTGATTGGTTAAATGAATAAATAAATCGTCCTGATTTTACGAGAGTAGCACTTAATTGGCCAGTGGCCAACAACCAGAAATTGAACCCAGGTCGCATTGGTGAGAGCCCAGCTCTCTCACCCCTGAACACCCATGCTTTCCAATGGTTAATCTTCTAGTGATCTACAGTATAGACCTCGGAAACTTTTCCCATGAGTTAGATGACCATGGTTACTGTAGGTGGTCCTGTCTCATATGATACTTCAAACAAAGAATCACAAATTTATCAGTAAAGGGACTGTAAAGTGTCACTCTCTAAACAAAGACCATTTTGATTGTCAATATTACTATTGTTATTTATTATTATTATTATTTAATAGAAAAACTCACCTCCTTAGCACCAGCTTGTTTTAACAGTTTGATAATGGGTCCAATGGTGTTACCTCTCACAATAGAGTCATCAACAAGAACCACTCGTTTACCCCTGAAATTCTCTGAAAGAGGCCCAAATTTTTTGTTCACACCAAGTTTTCGAAGTCTGTTGGAGGGCTGGATGAATGTTCTTCCAACATAGCGATTCTTGGTCAACACTTCAATATAGGGAATGCCAGACTGCAAGGAAAAGCCCAAGGCTGCTGGAGTAGCTGATTCTGGTATTGTACTCACAACCTCAGCTTCTACTGGGGCTTCTATAGCAAGCTGGATTCCACTGCGCTGCCGTGCAGAATACACCATCTGACCTTCAAACATGCTATCTGCACGAGCAAAGTAGACATACTCAAATATACAGAATGCTGGAAGATCGTCAGTTTTGGCAGGTGGTATTATTCCCAGTGATTTTGGTCCTTTTGGAGTCAATTGTACTATCTCTCCAGGATTCACTTCGTACATGAGGACAGCACCAATAGAAGGAAAGCTACATGATTCTGAAGATGCAATCCAGCTTAGAACTTCATCTTGTGAATGAAGTCTACTTTGAACATCAGAAAGGCTGTTGAATCTCTTTAACTGTGGGCTGTAAGAACTACATGTGCGCTTCAACATTCCAATGCAGAGAGGTCGGTTACCATAAGGATCTCTGACAGCATATACACAGTCTTTTGTCATGATTACAAGCGAGTAAGAGCACTGGGTCTGGTTGGTGAGATACTTGATTCTTGCCACCCAATCAGGTCCTTCGGGTTCTCCACAAGGTGGACGTGCCGTCAATAACTGGGTTATAACTTCACTATCACTACTAGTCGATAACCCCATCCCTTGACGAAGTAATTTGTCCCTTACAGACTTTGCATTAATCAATTCACCATTGTGCGCAACAGCTATATGACTATAAATAGTGTCCACCACAAATGGCTGACAGTTTATCAGTTCCGATGACCCTGCCGTAGAGTAACGGGTGTGTCCTATTCCCATGTTACCTTTAAGCTTCTTTAGTTCTACTTCACCAAACACGTTAGACACAAGACCCATCCCTTTGTGTGAGTAGAATTCATTACCACAGTTTGTTACGATGCCAGCACTTTCTTGCCCTCTACAAATAAAGCAGAAAGTAAGTACCAGGAATGATAATTTGAGTGTTGTATTTTGTACTATCTAATTGTACTTTATTTTGTCTTATTCCAGATTTTGTTTCAAATTCCAAGTACTTAGACCTAACTTGAAGGTTAGTAATAACTTCTGTCATGAGGACTCGATATTTTATATTCAACACCATCTCATGCATAACATGTGTCAAAATTAATGTTGTGATGAAAATAAGAAAGATACAAGAAAGCAAACTTACTAAGGCTGCGTCCATAATGTATAGCAGGGTGGGCGGGGGGGGGGGGGGGGGGGCAGGTGAAATTGAGGGGGGATCGGGAAAATTTTGGTAGGAAAAAGGGGGGATGGGAAAATTTTTATCAGAAAAATGGGGGAATGCACAATTTTTGGAAGATGCTACAAGCCTTGCCCTCTGCCATACATTATGAACGCAGCCTAATGTCTGGGAATGATTTCAGAAAACGGTTACCCAGACACACACACTCCAAGAATGGTATGTTGTTGGTAGGCAACATCGACCAGATCAGACAAATTATGCTAAACTGCCAAAGCTATGACAGTATTGTATTTGAGCACACACTCGTTAGATGTTGAAAATCATAAATATTATGAATATCAAGAAACGTTTTTGTACCTTAATCTCATTAGGACATAAGTTTAACATTTTTAAATTCCGGTATGTAAGCTTCTATACTCACACTAGTTTTTAGCTAGTTATATCCTTCTATACTTTGATCAAATTAGTTTAGAATTCTGAAAGTCGAGACATACCGGTGTTGAAGCCCAACTAGACCAAGGCAGATCGTATTCGCTACATCAGCGTCTGCCTCAGATATCCCTTCAGCAGTAACACAAGCGAAAACGCCACAAGCTTTCTGTAATTTTCTTTCATCATACTTGTCGGCCATCTTAGTTCCTTAGTATGACAAGCTGAAAAACCTGTTTACGAAGTCAAAACAAGACGAACAAAATGAAATAAGCTTGTAGGTGAAGAAGTGATCAAAAACGTGGACTTGATGACAAAAGCATGAAAAAAACCGGAAACCTAGAAATTTTGGTTCCAAAATGGTTTCATTGAAATTCATTTGGAAGACATTCACATTTCAGAGGGACTGGAACGTGCGTTCTGATTGGTTCGATTTTCCCCGCCAGGTCATCTGATTGGTTGATCATTGGCATAAATCTTCATCTGTGTTATGCACGAGGATCGAAGATAGAAGTTCAGAAGTCTTTAGACGAATTCTTAAGTATTTCTTACTTTATTCCTCTCTCTTTGCGGATTTGCTCGAGTGTTCTGGTAATCTAAACGTTCAAGATGGCATCTAACGAAGAAAAACCAGCGTACGGTAAGAAATGATATGATTTTTTTGCAGAACTACGCGTACGAAATGGCGCCGGTCGCTCGCACCACGTGGGCTGATGAAGGTTTCATCATTTCGGGATGCAGAATAATTTAAATCATGAATCAAAAATTGTGGTTTGGAATGATTCATATTGAACTTTGAGTGGAAATTTTAAGCTTATACTGCGAGTAAAAAGATTTACGTAGATAACAGAGGGGTCAGAGGGGAAAAAATACAAGGTTGATTGGTCAGCTTGATTGTGAATCAAACATATTTACAGTCAAAAGGCTCAAGCTTACTTTCCTAGGTTAAATTAATGGTTTCATTATTTTACTATTGACACTTATTATTCTGTATAAGAAAAATGTAAATTAAAAGGGATTAAATATAATAACCAATTCAAAACTCGAATTCTGATTGGATCATGGTATTCCTCATATGGAATACCAATCAGAATACTCCAATTTTGAGTTGGCCTTTGCGCAGTCTTAGCCTCGATTGTGTACAAATGTGTTCTTTTCTTTCATTAAGGTCCATCTTATACTAAGGAATGCACATACTTCGGAACAATATGTGTTGATTAAGATGGCATGGGATTTGGTTGAATGGTTGGATATTATAACGTACGACTGTGGCTGAGCAAAGAGAACTCGAAACTGGAGTATTTGAGTTTTGAATCGGTTATTATTTTGAATCCCAAGTCTTTGTATTCTCCAAAGGAATAATAAATTCCAGTATTTGAATAATAAAAGCATGAATGAATCTACATGTAAGGGGGTAAGCTAGAGCCGTTTTGACTGTAAATAGACAGGATATGTCCCTCTTAGTTTACTGCAAAATAATAAATTTAGTAATTCATTCATATCAAGAAATAATATCAAATATTTATACTTTACAGAACTGAAGTTGGGTGAAAAAATAATCGAGGGTAAAACCAAGATTGTTTATGCACTACCAGAATCCCCTGATGGCAATTATGTGCTTCTCAAGTCCAAGGATAAAATCACTGCTTTTGATGCAACCCGCAAGAATGACATGTCTGGTAAAGCAGTCTTAAGTACTGCAACAGCAAGTGCTATATTTGAGCTGCTTAATAAATGTGGTATCAAGACACATTTCATTAGGCGTTCTGATTCAGATCCTGAGGCGTTTGTGGGTATACGTTGTGAGATGATCCTTCTGGAAGTGGTCACTCGTAGAATTGCGACAGGGTCTTTTCTGAAGAGGTATTCTGGTGTGAAAGAAGGTTATAGGTTTACGCCAGTGAAGCTGGAAATGTTCTTGAAGGACGATGCTCAGCACGATCCTTTCTGGACTTATGAACAATGCGTTGAAGCAGGCTTTGTGTTTGGTGGAAGAACAATTGGCAAGCGTGAGTTAGATATGATGGGCGAGACAGCTATTGCAGTCTTTGAAATCATCGAAAGAGCTTGGGCTACCTTAGACGTTGCATTGGTAGATATGAAGATAGAGTTTGGGGTGAATGCCAAGACAGGAGAGATCTTCCTTGCCGATGTGATTGACAATGACTCATGGCGCATATGGCCCAGTGGTGACAAGAGGCTCATGCGAGATAAACAGTTTTATAGAAACTTGCCAGAAGTCACGCCCGAAGCCTTGGAACAAGTTAAGAAAAACTATTCTTGGGTAGCAACAGAAATCCAGAAGATGACTACACATCAACCAGGACATGTTGTCATCTTCATGGGTTCCCCAAGTGATCTTGACCACTGTAAAAAGATTGAAGCAGCTCTAAAGGTGTTCAACCTTTCCTGTGACCTTCGAATCTGCTCAGCTCACAAAGGAACTGAAGATGCACTCAAAGTACTAAAGGTGTACGAGGGACAAGGAGAACCACTAGTTATCATTGCCGTAGCTGGACGTAGTAATGGTCTTGGTCCTGTGTTGTCTGGAAATAGCTCATTTCCAGTCATTAATTGCCCACCTGTATCCAGCCAATGGGGTGCTGAAGATGTGTGGTCTTCCATGCGACTGCCTTCTGGACTTGGCTGCACAACTGCACTGAATCCAGATGGAGCTGCTGCTGCAGCCGCACAGATCCTAGGTCTCCATGATCATATTGTCTGGGGTAGCTTACGTGCAAAGAGGCTGAACATGGCTATCAGTCTCAGTGATGCTGATGCAAATCTTAGAAAGAAAAAATAAACTTGACAACATAGTTATGATAACGAACCGTTCAATTACAGCTGTAAAACAAGACATTTGCTTCAATGTTTTTGTAAGCCTTTTAGGACCATTTATTTGTAGTTAAACTGTTAAACCTTGCTGTGTATAACAATATTCATCTGTACAGACATGTACAGTACTGGCATCATAAAATAAGGTAAAAATAAAGTTAAAATAAAAATTTGGATTGCATAAATTATTGGTGTTTTTTACATGGCTTTATTTAATGAAAAAATATCATATTATTCTGTTTTGACAGTGGTTTTCATATTTAGTACTATTACACTTGAATTCTTTCATTTTCTATTGTGTTTATCCGACTTTATGAAATAACTGTTATGAATCTTGCGTTCTAATTAGTTTGGAGAATTTGCTTTATGAGAGCACTTTCAGTTGAGTCTTTCCTATCCAAAATAATGGTTATTGTGATTAACTGTGTATCATAAAAGAAATTTAAAAACTTGCTTGCTCACAGGTAGTCCAAGCTTGGTTTCTGTGCTGTCATGTTACAAGGAAATATATGGGGGTTCTTCAAAAATTTCAATAAAATCATTGAAAAGTGAAATAAAGCCTCAAAATTTTACCTGATCATTGAGAAATAGCACTTCTTTCGCTCTGTGTGGTTATTTTTTCTCAATGATCAAGTAAAATTCAACAGAGCACTCGCACATTTTCTTAAATCACTCTAATTAGGTTGGTACATTTTGTTTCATGGGTTTATGGAAGCCTCTCTGATTTTTTCAATCTCGGTACTATTTAATAGTACTTGCATTTAGGTAAATAATTTTCCCTTCTCGGTCACCCTGTGTTAAGACGTGATGTTCAACGGAAATAACAATGATCAGGTGATACTGCACATGACTATCACCACCAAGGGTTTTCCCTAAGGATAATAATTTCATCACCAGTCTTCCCTCGAAAGTTGGCACTGCACCTAAATAAAACGACCACGTACTATCCCCGTATCATCATTACACCTTCCCACACTCTTAAATAACTGGATTTGCCTTTCATATCAATATCAATACTTTCAACAAAAAAAAAAACCAGAGTTGGCAACAACAAAAGAGTACCAGTTTGTTCAGACCTTCGATATCCGTTCTTTCTTTTACGGCCACGTGCTATCCATTCGTTGTTCTTGAAGACTTTGATCGTCGGTTAAAGTCTTAAAAACAAACAACATCCTTCTCGCATTACACATCGCCTTACAGTGGACTTTTGGACCTCGAAAGCTGTAGTTACTGATCATGGAGTACGAAAACGATGGATGTCTACACGAAATGTTCGTTAAACAAGCGCGAAAATCCCCCAAAGCTCAAGCCGTTGTTTGTGATGATGGCCGAAGTTTAACTTTTGAAGAACTCGATGAAATAACGGATATTCTGGCTTTGAATCTTCGTCATAAAGGTTGTGGAAAAGACCAAGTTGTTGGGATTTACCTGGAAAAGTGTCTTGAGTACCCAATTGTTTACATCGCTGCGTTGAAAGCTGGAGGTGCTTACATGCCTCTCGAGTTGTCTTATCCTGAACCTTTGCTTAATTCTATTCTGGAAGATGCTCAACCAGTCACTGTTGTAACCACTGAGGACCTTCGAAACCGTTTACCAGAGACCTTTCCTGCTATTGTGTTGAGCAAAGGATGGGAAGAAAGGCTGAAGAAGGAAAATGGAAGGCTTGGAAGTCTTCCACCAGTTGATTCATCTCTCGATGACCTCGCATATGTGGTGTACTCATCTGGAACGACTGGAAAACCGAAAGGTATTAAGAATATTTCGTTTTTCAAACTAATAATTAAACTCATATTTTATTACTAAATAACATTTATTTTTACCAATTCATAGAATATCTGTAAGTGTGCTAGTAAGAATATAAAAACATTGAGATCAAAAATTTAATTTAAATTCTGTTAAACTAACTATAAAAGCTATGATTTAAAATTTTTACTTGTTTTAGGGCTGTAAAGAGTAATTTTCTCAAAAATACTCCTTTAAAATAATGAAAGATTAATGACTGTCCTTAAGAGAAGATTGCTTTTTCTGATTACTGAACAACAATCCTATACATAATTTATTTTGAAACTTTGATTGGATTTTTCCTTTTATTCTCATTTTCTCTTTTACTTTTTCAACAACGACAACAAAAATAGTATTACAAACTTTATGAAATTGTGTTTTCTCATTTGGAAAAAAATTCTTAATAAAGAACCACTACAAACCCAAAACACAAGAAAAGGGATTATTTCCATAGAATGAATTTTTTATCATTCTTATTGTAATTAATATATTTTAATGACTATTGAAATGTAATTTACTGCGAATTTTTATGATGTTGAATTAGGATTGATAGCCCCTCTTTAGCTTCAGAAGTGTTTTCCTCTTATTTCAAGAATGATTAAATTAAAGTATTGATAAAAAGTTAGATTATATTTTTATGAAGAACTAATTACATTTAATTGTACGTATGTCCTATGATTAATTCATATTCCTTATCATACCATGTTTAGCCCTTCTAAGCTTTACTTTTATTATTATTTTTGGATAACATGCAGTCAGAAATAATGTCTCATTGTGTATATATGAATTCTGTGTGCACAGAAATGGTTTGTCCAAACTAGTATAAATGTGACAGCATGTGAGACAAATATTGGACCTATCTTAGTCTTTACTTTTTTTTTCAAAACATTTTTCCACACAATGAATGAATACCTGCATAAAGGAAAGCATGTCTCATAGTTTACACTGAGGGGGGGGGGGGGGGGGGGGTACTCCACCAGGATTTGGGTAGGGGTGTTCTGCTGGGATTCTGAAAGGGGTACCCTGTTTATGACAAAAAAACTCAAATTTGTAGACTCTGTTTATGACAAAAGATGTAATTAATTGCACTGAGTTCCTGTTTCAATTATCATGTCAGCTTGTGTATATTTTTTTTGACAACCATAATAACCAGTTTCGGTCAATACAAATTTAGAAACCCTAAATATGACAGGAAACTCAGGAAGAACTTGGAACTTGAGTGAAATTACATACCCTGTTTATGACAAGAAGCTTGAAAAACCATATCTTGTTTAGCGGAACATCCCCCTATAGTCCATATATGGGAGTACCCCCTCCCCCCCCCCCCCCCCCCCACAGGGTTTACAATATTAGTTGCAGATTAATGAGGGTTTATTGTGTGGTAATTGAAGTCTATTGGACATGCTAACAAGAAAAAGTGACAAGACCTATAGTCACAGTAATATAAGGACACTTTAACAGTGAACATCTTGAGTTTTTTTCCAGGTTATTATTTCCAGGACTTTTTACTGTTTTAAACCCTCAAAATTAAATCATTTAGTTGAAATACACCAGGTGATCAAAATGAATCTTATTTCCAATCAGTTTGCTTGAGGGATGATTTACAGTATGCATTTTAAGAAAGTGGAAAAAAACCCTCAAAGTGTTCATGATTCAAGTGACGTCCTCACTGTAAAATAGCTGACACATTATCATAACAAATGCAGTGTTGACATTGGACAGAGCCTATGATCTTCCCCTAGACCAGACCACATTATTTGTGAATTATTGATATCGTAATTATTTCAACATAAGTCTGTTTATTTCCAGGTATTGCTTGCCCTCATAGGGGTGCAGTATATTCATACACATGGCGTACGGTAAACTACCCATACGACACAGATGATAGAGTCGCATGTAATGTCTTCTTTGTCTGGGAGATGCTTCGATCTTTGCTGGCGGGGATTCCATTGTATGTTATACCAGACAATGTCATTTATGATCCACCATTGTTGTTGAATTACTTGAAGAAGAATAAAATCACTAGGATCTTGTTCACTCCCTCACTGTTTGGTAAGTAAGGCACTGCTTCAATTTTCTTCCTTCCTTCCTTCCTTCCTTCCTTCCTTCTATCCTTCCTTCCTTCCTTCCTTCTCTCCTTCCTTCCTTCCTTCCTTCCTTCCTTCCTTCCTTCTCTCCTTCCTTCCTTCCTTCTCTCCTTCCTTCCTTCCTTCCTTCTCTCCTTCCTTTCTTCCTTCCTTTCTTCCTTCCTTCTTTCCTTCCTTCCTTCCAGCTGCATGCAGCTGTGTTGCTTATTTTCTATGTATGAATATTTTAAAGCCTGTGAATCTCATTTTTTTCAACAGAGGCCATCCTAGACTATGAAGAGTTAGATGTGAAAACCTACCTGTCAATGCTTAGAGAAGTATGGTTGTGCGGTGAGGTTGTGACAACAGCTCTCCGTGACCGTGCCATGAGGATGTTGCCATCAATACGCCTTCTGAACCTGTACAGTATTTCTGAGTGCCATGATGTTGCTACTTCAGATCTGACAAACATTCCCTTTCAAGATGAGGTAAAAACTGAATTAATACATATAATTTTGTAGGTAAATAATTTGGTTTTCAGCATGTGCAGTTTATAAGGCTAGTGTGCATCAACAATATTATACTTGGTCGATTTGAGAATGAACCTACAAACACAGAGATGAGAGCAGCGCACACTACATGTGCTTTTCTAATTTAATATTTGTTTGTTTGTTTCCTTATTTATTCTATTGCTTTTTTGCTTGTTTATTAAGCTACCAGAAAAAGACGAGAACAAACGTAAGTTCTGCCATGTGGGTAAACTGCTACCAGACATACAAGTGGTGATTATGGATGACAATATGCAGCCGTTGCCTGTTGGAGTCCCTGGAGAGGTTTGAACTTTCCTAATTTATAAATGCTGTTAAGAATTTTGCTATCTAGGCTTTGTCTTGCAAGTGCGCAACAATTTCAAATGGTCTATTTAGTTTCGTAGCATATACCTAGCTTTTACAGTTATATTTGCATGAGAAGTGTCGTTCTTATCTCTCCTTCCCTCTCTTCCTCCCTCCCTCCCTTTTATGCTAATCCTTTCTTTCTAATATTTTTCTTACCTATTCCTAAACAGATTTATGTAGGAGGTCCAACACTAGCTCGTGGATACCTGAACAGACCTAAGCTAAATAAAGAACGCTTCATCGATCGACCTGCTGCAGTCCCGGCCTCTGTGGGTGACCGACTGTACAAGACTGGTGACTGGGGATACATGCTTTCTAGTGGTTACTTAGAGATTTGTGGTCGATGTGATTCTATGGTGAAGATCAGGGGATACAGTATCGAAATCCAGGTAAAAGTCGAGGATGAAATTGATGATGACAATGATGAATGATGTTGATGATGGCGATTATGCATGATGAGGATGATGTGACAGTATGATATATGGGGATGATGATGGTGGTGGTAATACATATTGTGATGACGATGAGGATGGTACATGATGGTGGTGATGAATATACATGGTGATGATGGAAATGATGAATGATGATGATGATGGTGTTGGTCCCAGTGGTTGTGGTGGTGGTGGCAGGTATACATAGCTAGTGATGATAGTGATGATGATAATACCTGATGATGATGGTGATGATAATCATATTTATCTTTAAAAGAAAAAGGAAGAAAACAAAGACAAAGAAAAACTGTAGATACTTGATTTCCACCAATTTTTTTCAGGCAGTAGAAGCAGCTCTCTTGTCACTGCCGATGGTTAACGCATGCGTAGTACTAGTCATAGGTGAAGAAGGTACCGACAAATATCTAGTGGCATATGTGGTACCAGAAGGAAAGGTAAAACACGTCTACATACATAATTATTATCATTATTATATATTGTTATTATAATATTATTGGTTCTACTGGTTTTCTGCTTCTGTTTTTAGACCACGTATCATTCTCTAGAGTGTTATTTCTGTGTTAAGTGGTTGCGAATGAGAAAAAACATGGATATAGAGGCTTTGCACCATCACGTGACGGCAGCTTTGTTAGATGACAGGAACAATACAATCGTTTTACATGAGAAAGAATTCAATTCCCGAGAGCACTGGGATTTTAATTTCGTTCCACCATCTAACCACAGGTAGTCCAAGCTGGATTATAACGCCGGCACGTGATGGATACACTCAAACAAAGAATATCAGTTATTTTCAAGAGAATGACATGTGGTCTGAATTGGGAAAACATTAAGTCTGTTATCTATATGTTGTCTGTCTCTTTGATGTGTCTTTGATCTGGAGGACACTTTATTCAGTCAACCAAACTAGCCATTTATTCCTCTCTCTGTTCGTTTATTTTAAGGTTACCAAGAAAGAAGTGCGAGCGGCTTTGAAAACCAGACTTCCATTTTACATGATACCAGCACATTTCGTTCTTTTACAGAGGTGAATTAGTCTAAACGTATACTTCTTATTTTTTATTATTATCATTCTTGCTTTTTTTCATTTTTCTATCTTTTTGTACATTTGATATCGCCATTTCATTTCATTATAATTACCTTGATTGTATATTTTCTTAAGCCCCTTCAAATAATCACTCTTAACCTCGCTTCTACCCTTCCACTCTAGCATCCCTGTAGCGGCGTCGGGAAAACTCGACAAGAAAAGTCTTCCCCCTCTAGACTTAGACGATGCCGACGAAGAGGGAACACCAACGACAGAGACGGAGAAAAAACTCGCTAAGATATGGTGTGAAATTTTATCCGTCAGAACAGTAGATATACATGAAAGCTTCTTCGACTTGGGAGGGTGAGTTTGTATCTCCTTTAAGTGGTGCAAATCTGTTTACGCCAAATTAGTTGTTCGGTCGATTCACACGAAGCAATTCGTGTTGTAGCTTGTTGCGCGCGACAGTCATGAGGGGAATCTCATACCATGTTCATCGGTCTTAAAGGTATAGATAAAAGTTTAGTGAGTGAGCTTTGAAAACCAATAAAAAAGTTGGAAGAATTATTAAAGCTAGGCATATATGTGACCGAGGAATGTTTCTTACTGAAATAAAAAAAAAAAATTATTTATACTTTTTGTGTCGTTTCTTTTTCTGGGAAGTCGAATGAAAACATTTCATTTCCTTTTATTCTTGTGGCATAAATGACTCTCATTACTATTTTTCATTTTCAGTCATTCACTTTTAGCTGCGCGTCTGTTATCCAAGATACTTGAGGAATTCTCCATCGAGCTGGCTGTCAAAGACTTGTTTCTCTTTCCGACTGTTGCTGACATGGCCAACATCATTGATGATAAACTCCATAATGGTGCTCAAAAATACAGGTACGCATGCCTGTCGCCTGTCCTTATTTTAGTGATATTTGAAGGACAAATAGATGGAGCGAAGAAGGGCATCTTTATCCACAGTCCAACACCCAGGGGATTATTTAGCGCGAATTGGCAACGCCCTAACCCAACAATGATGCTAATATTTAATCCATGGCATATCGTTAGAAAATACAATTGCAATAAGAAAAAGAATTTCTACCGTAAGGACCTCTATTGCTAAATGAAGGCTACACGTCATGGATTCTGAATCAGTATTTTTTTTGTCCCTTGTAATTTAGAAGCGCTTCCATGGAAACTTACATCGATCTGAAGGGAGAAGTTGAACATCACAACCAAGGATTCGTCAAGTAAGTACGTCGGTCATTAGCAGTGAGTTGAATGCATGGACGAATGCAAGCGAATCATGAAATATTCTCGAACCACTTTCAGCATGGATATGATCCTACGTGCGTTTTGGAGGTCAGGGAACTTCAGGAATACTCGACGATGGAACCGTGGTCGCGTTTTACTGACAGGATCTACTGGTTTTCTTGGTGCTTATCTGTTGAGAGATTTGTTAAAACATACCAAGGTAATGAGCCATATATGACAAACAATGGTAAACTGCGCATGCTTGGCATGTTGGCGGGAAAATTGCAGACGCGTCGAAACGGCTCAAATGTTACAGGAAAATGGTACACGCGTCAAAAAAGGGCGGGAAAAAGGCGCGCGCGCATTCAGATAATTTGGCGGGAAAAGGGTACACGCGTCTCCATCTCTCAAATATGTTACAGATAATGGTGGGCGCGTCAAAAAAAAGGCGGGAAATGAAAACTTTAGATATTTAATTTTTATTTGCTGCAAGGCTATTTCTAATTTTCCCATGCAATGTTTCTTTAATAATTTTCTTCTTATTCTTTATTTATTTTTTAGGTCCACGTATTTTGTGTAGTTCGTGAGGCACCAGATAAAACCTGTAAAGATCGAATCAGAGCAAGTTTAGAACGTTACTCCATCCTACCAAAGAATAACAATGGGCACACTCTGAATGAAGAAGAGAAGTATTTGGAGTATGGATTTGAACACAGGGTTACCGCAGTCAAAGGTTTGCGTTGTGCTTTGAAACTTTTAAAATTTCTTACATTATTTTACCGTAGAATGCAGTAGGTTTATTATATTATTTTATTTCCACAGGCGACATTTCCTTGATAAATCTTGGTATGAGCGAAGAAGATTTTATATTCTTATCGTCAGAGGTAATCAGACAATCTTATTTTATTTCATTGTATGATTTTTAAAGTACTTTGAAAATTTAGAGCTTGATAGAAAAGTTTTAGACTTAGAGTTTTTTAATTGCTCTTATTTCTTTTGTTAATTGCTTTAGATCGACTTTATCATCCATGCTGCAGCAAGTGTCAACATGGTTTACCCCTACACGGTTAGTAATTGGTATGTTATCTGCACCGATTCTTTTAAAATGCCACTTTATCTTGTGTTCCTTATTATGGATTTTCTAGGCTCTTCGGGGACATAATGTTACTGGTACACAGAACATAATCCTCTTCGCAAGCACCAGCAAGATAAAGCCCCTTCATTACATAAGGTACCTTGATCAATATCGTTTATAATTCAGTTATAATTCAGCTTCGCTTGAGTAAGAAACACGAGGCTTTTCAAGAAGTTGTGTTTTTGATTTTCTAATTAAAAATTATGGGATATCATGACAAACCCGTGCGCCCCCCCCCCCCCCCCTTAGTAAAGTATGGATATCAAGGGTGGCGTTAGCGGTAGTACACTCATCTGTAGCATGGCAGAATAGTCCTCCGTGGAAGAATGGTCCTCTGATGCTTCCTCCAATCTCGTGTCACAAACGAATGTGTGTTTACATAAGTCAATCGCTAAAGACCATGGCGCTCTATAAGAAACGTACTCTGAAATCACAGCGCGCAATGACGTGAAGAAAAATAAGTCATGGCGCGCTATGAGAAACGTACTCTGAAATCACAGCGCGCAATGACGTGAAGGAAGATAAGACCATTGCGCTATATGAGAAACGTACTCTGAAACCACAGTACGCAATGACGTGAAGGAAGATAAGACTATATCCTATGGGAGTGTTGTTTCAGGGTTTGATCTGTGAGTTAGCTCTGCCTTGACTTAGATCAGCCCAGAGGTTTTTTCAGGGTATCGTCAACATTTGAAGTATCAAGGACAAAACCTTATCTTGCGCTTCAAGAAAATCCAACCTTAAAAATAATGTCATTATTTTCAGTACCGATGCCGTGTTTCCTCATGGTTTGACTAAATGTTCCGAAGATGCTGACATGCTTCAGTACGCTCACCTTTTGGATGATGGCTATTCCCAATCAAAATGGGTTGCTGAGCAGCTTGTTATCAGAGCGCGTGAACGAGGCTTACCCATGGTTATCTACAGACTAGGTATGACGTCATTCTGAACAGGTCACATGACGTGATGTTATATTTGTTATCTAAACATAATTACTCCATGTAAAAGATTCTTTAATAGGAATAGTATTCTGATAGTACCCACGCTAGAGAAAGAAATAGTACTCAAGGAATTGACATGTGGTCTGAATTGGGATAAAAGTACATTAACGTTATCTTTGACTTACAGGTAATTTGTCAGGTGACCGGAAGAACGGATATTGGAATCCATTGGACTTTACTCTGCTGATGCTCCAAGGTTGTGCCGAGACCCTCTCCGCTCCTCAAGTAGAGTGGGGACTGGAAATGACTCCGGTTGATTTCGTTAGCGAAATGATCGTCAAGATGACACAGGTAACAAGCAGTGAGATTACTCGGGTGCTACAGGAATTTTCTAATGATATTTTTATTCTTTTTTTGTAGGAGCTTTCTATGACTATTGGAAAGGTTTATCACCTGGTCAACCCAAGACCACTGGAAGCAGAGTAAGAGTGTTGTTATAGATACTACTCTTCCCAGTAGACCAGACAGTTGGGATTTTTTATGAGCCCACACCACACCATGCAAACCACAACACACCACAAAGCACTGTATCTTATAAACTTGACCGCACCTCACCACACTTCACTGAACAAAATAGTTCACAGCTGTACCCTATAGGCATTGCGTACACCATCCCCTAATCACATTATATTTGTCTTAATGTATCATTTCAGGTGGTTGTTCGAATGGATGACTATTCATGGTTATCAACTCAATATCGTCTCTTTTGATCAATGGAAGAAGAGGTATCTTTTGATCACATTATTTTTAGTTATCATTATTTTTTGATTATTATTGTTATTATTATAGCGCATAGAGCATTCATTTGGATATGCGCTATATAAATGCACTACTACTATTATTATTATTATTATTATTATTATTATTATCATTATTATTATTATTATTATTATTAGGTTGCAACTCACAGTTTTATGTTGCAATACACCGTCTTCTCAAGGTTGCGTGCGCATCCAACTTGACGGGCCACAAAACTGAAAAACGCAAATTCAGTAAGATTGAGAAGACAGTTTTATATTTAAGAGGAGAATAATCGATTTTATGAATTCTTATTGAAAAATCTCATAAAAATGTATGACAATTTTCATTGTAAAGTCCTCCACTGCTCATAAATGTAAAGTGCATTGAGACAATATGAAATGCGCTATATAAGAACCCCATTATTATTATCGTGGCCCGTAAAGTTTCTTAAATTTGGATGGGCACACAATCTTAAGGAAAAGGTCTATTCAGTAAATGTGACTTAATTGACCGTTATTTCCAAACTTTTTCTCAAGAATCGAAGAACTGAACGAGAAAAAATCTTCCGAAGAACACAGTATGTTAGTTAGACTTTTGGAAATATGGATCAAGTGAGTATGGGAAGGGCTTCCTTGAACTAGGCTCTCTTGTGTGTCTCTAGCCTCGTCCAGTCTCTTATGCTGGAGTTCTCAGCTTACCCAGAGGTCCTTCTGGTTTTCCTGTAGAAGTCCTACTGTTGGAGAAATGAAATTTTTGTGAAGAGAAAGAAGGGATGCGATTATGATGGGCAGTATCTTCCATCCATTTTTGTTCGCTTTCCCCTTCTCAATTTACGACTTCCTGGTATAACAGACATGGTAGTGACACTACAAAATCATGGACAGAATCATGACTTTTTCTTTGTCTATTTTTGTTCACAGGGATTCGTCATTTTTCTCGAAGCTTAGCACATACTCCCAGACGAACCTAGAAGGAATGATGAAGCATTTCCAAGTGAATTACCCACAGATCAACCACCATCTTCTAAATACATACTTCGCTTCTCTTGTCAATCAGGGCGTTTTACCACCACCTAAGAAATCCATCAAAGGTGTCAACAAAACATTTATCAACATTAATTTAGTCATCCCGAGTTCGAGGAAAAAAACTGGTCGAGTTGGGATTGCAGTGCATTGTGGGACTGTTTTACGAGACGAATAGACGCCATCTTGGAAATATGTTCCCCCAAAACAAGAATCATATTCTCAAATGACACATGGTCTATAATAAGAAACATTGCACCACTTCGAATGAAGCTATTCATTTTGCTTTGATGATCAAGTGAAATAAATAGCCCACTTTCGAGATATGCTTCGTTTGTCATGCACAAAGGTTTCAGTACGAGGCTACGTGCTAAATTCAATTCTTTTCTCCTGAGCATTGTGCACGAAGCCTCACAATGAACCCTTTATGCGTGACAAGTAAGGCATATCTCAGAAGGGGGCTATTATTTTTGTGTGTGCGTGTTTATCTAAAATTTGTATTCTGTTGTTAACATTAAAGGGCCACGCCCACTCGAAGGAGAAGTTGCCATAGTAACAGGCTCATCTAGTGGAATCGGAGCTGCTGTGTCTAAAGCCTTGGCCGAGGCTGGCGCTAAGGTGGCATTAGCTTCTCGAAGAGAAGAAAGGTAACACTTTAATGTTAACAATTACTGATTGCAATTCACGCAAAAATGCCCTTAGATCAGCGCAGAGGTGGTTTCAAGGTTTGATCTGTGAGTTAGCTGTGCCCTGACTTACACCAGCCCAGAGGTTGCTTCAGGGTTCAATCCGTGAGTAAGCCATGCCTGACTTAGATCAGCCCAGTGGTTGTTTCAAGGTATCGAACTAGACGTCTATATTGTCGGCTCTCTTTGAGTTTAGGCGTCAGGGGTTTGTGTTTATGCGTTGTGTGATAATCTATACTTATATTGTAGATTGGAACAGCTTCGTGATGAGATATTGTCTTCTGGTGATGCAGCGATATCAGTCAAGACAGACGTAACGAACAGAGCAGAGGTACTATTGCATAAAACTAAAGTTTCTAACAACCCTTTCTCTTTTCCCCTTTACTCTTGACTCCGTACGTGCTGACGTTCCTATACACATGTGATCCACCCCTTTCCCTCTTGAAGAGAACTCAATTGTTTTCCTTCAAGGTGAGGCAAGTTTCGTCTACCTGCAGCCGTCCTTCCTTTCCCTTAGTCAACGTGTACTGGTCTACTAAAGTGTATTAGTCTAATATTTATTTTACGGGTTTAATGACTTCCATCTAATGATTATAGGTGAAGAATCTAGTGGAAAGAACACAGAGTACCTTGGGTCCAGTCAGTATCATGGTTAATTGTGCAGGGATCATGTTTTACCAATACATGAAGAACTGTCACATGGATGACTGGGAAAGACAGGTTGATATAAACTGCAAGGTGAATAGGAATAGTATTTTTCACGGTTACGAAAAATAGATATCGCAAAGCCTTGTGGGATCGAATTGCGGACAACCATTGCAAATTAAGGCTTGGATTAGAAGGAAAAGAAGAAGAATATCAATCGAAAAACCATAGTTCTTTCATGAGATAGAAACAAAGAGGCTATAAAACATGTTAGAATGTGCGCTGGCCTAGGCTTGTCCCCATTTCAATCCCATGATGCTTAATTGTGACGTCATCAGTGGAAAACGCTACGTCATGAGTGTGACTGTTTAAGGGTGACACTAGGGACGAATCTTATACTTTTTTTTACGAGGAGATATCAGAAATAAACGCGTTAGATCAAAGAGCTGCTTCACGTCATAGCGTAGTTTTTTAGCTTCGTCAGTGGAAGATTCTTTTCATTTTCATATCGATTGGTTATTGACAAAAGCCATATGCTTGCGTTTTCGGGATCGTGTTGCATTCTGGTCGCCGATAATTATTAGTAACTATTAGTTTAATTCTAATAGGTTTTTTTTTTTTTTTTTTTTTTTTTTTTTTTGCAGGGGGTGTTGAATGGCATTGGTACAGTTCTACCTGGTATGCTCGAAAGAGGCAAAGGACACATCATAACAATCTCTTCCAGCGCTGGCAGAAAGGTAAAACTAAGCACCTGATTGGCTTATTATCTTTCTCATAAACTCCAAAAAGAGACTGGTACCGAACTCTTGCCGCATGGGATTTCGGGGGTGTGTTTCAGAGACATTAACAAAATATTCTGCCATCTTGTTTTGCATTCTTAACATCGGTTATCAGTCTTTTAGAATTTTGTACACCGAACCGAGTTATAGAAAACAATTTAAATAACTATTGTCTAGGACTCTAGGATATTGACTAGCCTCGTGTTCGTGTGGAAGCACAAAAGCGTTTTCACAAGTTGTTTGAGTACTTTTTCAAAGTAAAGTTGATCGTAAAATTTTTGGACGACGTGAGAGTACAATAAATTCGCCGGCATTTCGTTTTACGTATTTTGCAAAACTTAGAGAAAAAGTTAAATCACGCTATAAAATTACGCTATTTTGTTGCCACGAAGGGAGGGGCCCCCCCTTTGCCTTTGCCCCCCCCCCTTGCCTTTGCCCCCCCCCCCCCTCCCCGCGCCCTTCATTTGCCCACTGATTGCGTGCATCATACCTAAGACAATGACCATATTTTATCGCTAAATGTCAAAATTATAACTCTTATCGCCAGGCTTTCCCAGGACTTTCTGTTTATTCTGGGACCAAGTTCTTCGTGGAGGCTGTGTGTCAAGGACTTCGGCAGGAAATAGCTGGAACAGGGGTCAAAGTTACTACTATTCAACCAGGTATGGAGTTGTCTGTCGGATTCTAGATTCGTCAGGTAACACTTTTCAATGGTTTAGATTCCTCATCAGCAAAAAAAAAGTTCCTTTCATTGTGTTTGATGTCTTCGTCGTTGCTGCCGCTGCTGCTGCTGCTGCAGGTATTGCTGCTGGTATGTTACTGCTGCTGCTTTAGCTGTTGTTACTGCTGCTGCTTTAGCTGTTGTTACTGCTGCTGCTTTAGCTGTTGTTACTGCTGCTATTGATGTTGTTATCGCCTTGCGTGGTGGTGGTTGCTGTTATTAAAGGTTTCATGTACCTGTTCCAGACCGGTAAATATTCATCACAGTTACAATGATAATCTCTGTATGACATAGGTGACGTCAGAACTGAAATTGGTAACCATTCTAACGACGCAGAGGTAAGAGAGTAATAATGTTGCCCTGGGTTCCCTGTGGACCACAGATATCTGACGTAGAACTCGTTACACCTCGGCCAAGAAGGGACGCGATGTCCTGGTAAGTAACTCTTGTCATATTGGTTTTCCAGGCGCAAGAACAATTCGACATGAGCAGCAAAACCAAGATCCTTGAACCACAGGATGTTGCTAACGCTGTAGTGTACGCAGTCACTCAACCTCCATACTGTGCTGTTAATGAGATATTAATCGAACCAAGAGACGCTCCATGTTAAATAAAATAACTTAGAAAGACTAGACTTTGCTTGAAATTATGATAACAATTGACCATCCAATATGGCGGAAATGGCCACGTGACCAAGTTACCTTTAGGACCTCTACTGTTCGATATCTTCATGAACCACATCAATGTAAGAGTTATTTACCGAGAACGGAGGCAATAAGCCATATACATAGGCTTATTGCCGACGTTCGAGGTAATTAAGTATTTTATTTATCAATTGAGAAGGTTTTCTATCAAATGTTGCTCATTATAAATGCGAACGGTCTATATATAGCTATTAACCGGGTTAATAACTATATATTGACCTCGCATTTATAATGAGGGTTATAAAAAAAATAAAGCCTTGTGAATAACAAAGAAAACCGTGTCAATTGAGTCTTTATGCGGATGACACTACTCAGAATTCATCTGATGTATGTCCAACTGTGCTGGAGTATTCCTTCAACCAGGATATTGTTAAACTGTCAGTCTGGTTCAACGATAACTTCTTACTTAGAAACAGTGATAACAGTATGATTTAAAGATCTCAAATGACACGATAGAAACTAAAGACAGTCTTAAGATCCTAGTAGTAACAATCGATAATCATCTATCTTTTAAATTGCATATTGGCGATATGTTGAAAAAAGTGTATGCTGAAACAGCAGCTCTGCGTCGCCTTAAGCGTCTTGTGCCTACAGACGTTTTGCCTAAATTATGTAATGCCTATGTTTTGCCTCATCGTAGTCCAATATCACTAAGTATAGGTAAAACGGTAGAGCAAAGAACTCGAATTTTAAGGGCCAATTATTATGGTCTTAGAACCTTATTGAATATGGGGAATAACGTAGATTACGAGTCAGTTCTTTTAAAAACTTGCATCCAAGCGCTCTTTGGAACATAGACGACTGGAGCAAGTATCAATTATATTTTTCAAATGCGCAAAACAAAATGGACCAGCATACATTTTTAGCTTTTTCAAACCTCGCGAAACGAATTATTCTTAGTTCAACATCGAACGAGGTGCATTCTGGTCTAGCTTTTTTAAAACCATATGATGAGAGTCTTTCGGTGACAATGATCTTAATATATGAAAAGAACTCGCCTTTATTATTTTAAGTTTTGGATATCAAAAATTCTGACATTTTATTTACATTTCACATTATTATTTCAAAGTATAAAAATAAAGATTCCTGAGATGTAGTTAAGATCGTTCATGCTTATTCCAACTGCTCCGACAAGAATCTTTCTTGCCCGGCCCGTCTATACAAAAATGTTAAGTTTAAACGAAAGTTTTTCTGATTCAGTCAGCCTGTTGTGGTTCACGAGATCTGTCGTTCATAGCTTAGTTCCATGTCCGATATTCTGCTCTGACATCTGATCGTGGAAAGTAGCTGTTTGTCTCGCTATCGCTATTGTTTAGCAAAGCATAATGGCCCCATGATGGAACTTTTCCAAAATTTTTAGGTTGAAAAAAGAAAATGAAAATTAAAGTTTAGATTTGCTGTTGTTGTCAGGGTAATATAAAGACTGCCTCGAAATTCTGGCCGAAGACAATTTAGAAAACCACATCCCCAATCTTTTACTTTTGTAGCTGCATATTTTGCAAGAAAAGAAAGTATGAACATGTCCAAAACTGTTCGTTTTTCAACTGTTCGGGTTGCCAAAAGGGCATAAGATCAGGCAGAATGGGAAACCTGATCTATTCCATCGCACATGATCAATAGTTGTGGGCAGACTAGGTCGCTGAGATCGTCTAGTATATATCTGGGGTTTTATCCCCACCTCGAATCACATTCAGCTTGGTAGAACGAGGAGGGAGTCATCTGGAACGAGTGTACTAAGGTAAGCATGCATCAGTATTTTATCTAAAGCCGCGGTAATCTGAATGAAGCACATATCACCAGTTGGTGGGAATGTAAAATGGGAAAGCAAAGAGTAGAATAACTGTGAAAGAGAAAGAATTAAGAAGAGGGACTAACACACAGTATATTGGTTTAACAGCAGACATGTTGTTGGGCAGAAACAATGCAATATCTTTACAGGACAAGAGAACATTTTTATATTGTTTTATGCAATACCACATGGGGGCTGTGAAACCAGTCTGTATATGGGATACAACATGACCAATCAATGCTGACGATAGATATAAGGGTGTTTGTGTTTTATTTCTTTGTAAGGTTCTACTACCGTCTGTCCATGATGAATGAAATGAAAATAGCTCTGCTCTTTTTATTGCTTGTTGTGGTGATCGACGACCTATTTGCGTGCTCACCGTTTTCCGCGTGGCGGGACATCGATCAAGGCGTAAGGGACGGCCGTAGGTCTAGATTGCTCGCGTCTTGTAAGTACTATAATTCTACTATAATTGTCAAATTTTTCCATATGGCCGTCTTCTGTTCAGCTATTTGGTATATAGTTAGCCTAATACGATGATGATGATGATGATGAAATCGACGATGATGATGATGTTAATGATGATTGTTGTTGTAGTTGTTGTAACTGGTGTTGTCGAGAGACTAGTACTATAGCTAGTTGTTAAATAGCATGTACATAGAACGAACATTGAACGTGCAGTACTAATGTCTTGTTTCTTAATTTCCATCAGGTCAATTTTCTTCCATAAAGGGACTAAACAGTGATTGGCGTTTTTACTGTTCTGTAAAACTAGAATTTTCTTTAAATCACACTCGTGATCATCAGTTGAATAACTGCACCGGCAAATTCAACTACATTTGTCCGACAGGAAAATTTGTATCGGAAATATACGGTGAATCTGGGTGTAATATCAAATCTCGTGTTGCAATTATGGAAAGAGAAATTCCCATAAAGACTGTTACTGGGTTGGTTGGCAAAACTGCTTTGGAAGTGCATTCAAGTTCTGGGTACCAGATGGATACGACATAGCTGGTATAAGAAGCGAGTATAACAGCTCGGTACAGAACGAGTAAGAGCACCTATTTGATTTTCAGAAGAAAACTATTCTAAACGATATTGATTTGCAAGAAAGTTAAACTGTATTATTTTAGTATTAAGGCAAAAAAGGCACGGTGACGGTACAAAATAAATGACAGGACCAATCACAGTGCGCCACATCACTACTGACACATGCAGTACTGTCACGGTCACGGTACAAAATAGATGACAGGACCAATCACAGTGCCCCACATCACTACTGACACATGCAGTACTGTCACGGTCACGGTACAAAATAGATGACAGGACCAATCACAGTGCGCCACATCACTACTGACACATGCAGTACTGTCACGGTCACGGTACAAAATAGATGACAGGACCAATCACAGTGCGCCACATCACTACTGATACATGCAGTATTGACACGGTCACAGTCACGACATGCCAGTACCGTGCCTTTCTCGCATTACACCAAAATTACTTGGTCTTCTCTTACATGCATAACATTAGATTGTTACACTAGAGTGCGTGCGCATCCATCAAAGTTACATTTCATGTTTCATTACTCTTGATCACTTAACTTCAACCAGCGAGCGATCCCGACTGTGTGAAATCAACATCCGCTTTCCTCATTACACCTCTTTAGCTTCGTATGCAAATTGACCATTTCAGATCACATGACATTCCCTTGAGAATTGTTCTTTTATGACGAACATGTTTAAATATTTACACATGAAAGAATCAACTCCCAAGAGTGGCATCACATGGTCTGAAATGTGCACAACAAACAGCGAAGGTAAAGAGGTCTATTCACCAGTAGAATGGTCTTGACTTTAATTATATTTCTACTTTTTCAGGTACACAAGAATTTGGGACTTCTATGTGTGCCGTAAATGATAACCAGAATGTCAGTTCCTTCGACAAACCACGGTTCAATATGTTTTTCTTTTCCTAATCTACTCTAGTTTGCAGACATTTATTTCAAGTTTCATGTTTGTCGGTCAAAGTTGGTCATACGTACTCTACTGACAGGCGATGGAGCAGAAAGAGACCATGTTACCCACGATATGCCTTAGATAACGAATGTAATTAAACAGTACTGTGTAGTACAAAACAATAAAAGGAAATTCTACCTATTTGAACAGTAGTCTATTATTATGAAAAGGGTGTCAGCAAATAGCCCCAAAAGGTATGAAACCTAGACAAAATTCAACAAAACCACTTGTTAAAGTTCATGCTCCCTCCCCTCCCCTCCCCCCCCCCCCCCCCCCCCCCCCCTCTTAAAAACAAAAAAATATTGTTATACTTCTGTATGACACAGGTGACGTCAGAACGATGCAGAGGTAAGAGAGTAATAACGTTGCTATGGGTTCCCTGTGGACCACAGATATCTGACGTAGAACTCGTTACACCTCGGCCAAGAAGGGACGCGATGTTCTGGTAAGTAACTCTTATCATATTGGTTTTCCAGGCGCAAGAACAATTCGACATGAGCAGCAAAACCAAGATCCTTGAACCACAGGATGTTGCTAACGCTGTAGTGTACTCAGTCACTCAACCTCCATACTGTGCTGTTAATGAGATATTAATCGAACCAAGAGACGCTCCATGTTAAATAAAATAACTTAGAAAGACTAGACTTTGCTTAAAATCATGACAACAATTGACCATCCAATATGCCGGAAATCGTCACGTGACAAAGTTAGTTCAACCAAAAACGAGATGCATTCTGGTCTAGCTTTTTCAAAATCCATAACGAGTGTCTTTCGGTGACAATGATCTTAAAATATATTTTAAAAAATGAATTCGCCTTTATTATTTTAAGTTTTGGAATTCTCAAAAATTCAGATAATTAGCATTATACACTATCGTTAAAAATAAAAGTATATAAACAAAGATTCCTGAGATGTGGTTAAAATCGTTCTTATTTTTTATAACGACTCCTGATGAAAAATTCTTCTTAGTATCTATACAAGAATATTAAAAACGTATTTCTGATTCAGTCAGCCTACTACTGTGATTCACGAGATCATAATTGTGGGAAGAATAGGTCGCTGAGATCGTCTAGTATATGTCTTGGGTTTTTTCTCCACCTCGAATCCCATTCAGCTTAGTAAAACGTCGAAAGAGTCATCTGGAAAATGTAATTAAAAAAGTTATGAAAATATGCGAAAATGGATCAAATCCATGTCCTATACTCCATGCTTTTTGCCCAAAAATGCTCGAAATTTCCCTATTTTAAAATCCTCATAAATAAATCATCATTTTGAAAATGGTGTGAAAATGGGCAAAAATCGATCAAAACCATGGGCTATAGTCCATGCTTTTTGGCCAAAAATGCTTGAAAATGCCCTATTTTGAAACCCTCATAAAAAATTCATCATTTTGAAAAAGGTGTGAAAATGACCCAAAATTGATCAAAACCTTGAGCTATAATCCATGCTTTTAGCCAAAAAATGCTCGAAAATCCCAAATTTTAAAACCCTCATAAATAAATTGTCATTTGGAAAAAGGTGTGAAATTGAGTCAAAATCGATCAAAACCATGGGCTATACTCCATGCTTTTTGCCCAAAATAGCTGGAAAATCCCCTATTTTGAAACCCTCATAAATAATTTGTCATTTTGAAAAAGGTGTTAAAATGGGCCAAAATCGATCAAAACCTTGAGCTATAGTCCATGCTTTTTACACAAAAATGTTCCAAAATCCCCAATTTTGAAACCCTCATAAATAAATCAATATTTTGAATAAGGCGTGAAAATGGGCCAAAATCGATCAAAACCATGGGCTATAGTCCATGCTTTTTGGCCAAAAATGCTCGAAAATCCACTATTTTGAAACCCTCATAAATAAATTGTCATTTGCAAAAAGGTGTGAAATTGGGTCAAAATCGATCAAAACCATGGGCTATAGTCCATGCTTTTTGCCTAAAAATGTTCGAAAATCCCCTTTTTTGAAACATTCATAAATAAATTGTCATTTGGAAAAAGGTGTGAAAATGGGCCAAAATCGATCAAAACCATGGGCTATAGTCCATGCTTTTTGGCCAAAAATGCTGGAAAATCCCCTATTTTGAAACCCTCATAAATAATTTGTTATTTTGAAAAAGGTGTGAAAATGGGCCAAAATCGATTAAAACCATGGGCTATAATCCATGCTTTTTGGCCAAAAACTCTAAAAAATCCCCTATTTTGAAACCCTCATAAAAAATTCATCATTTTGAAAAAAGTGTGAAAATGAGCCAAAACCGATCAAAACCATAATCTATAGTCCATGCTTTTTGCAAAAAAATGCGGGAAAATCACCTATTTCGAAACCCTCATAAATAAATTGTTATTTGGAAAAAGGTGTGAAAATGGGCCAAAATCGATCAAAACCATGGGCTATAGTCCATGCTTTTTGCCCAAAATAGCTGGAAAATCCCCTATTTTGAAACCCTCATAAAAAATTCATTCTTTTCAAAAATGTGTGAAAATGGGCCAAAACCGATCAAAACCATGGGCTATAGTCCATGCTTTTTGCCCAAAAATACTCGAAAATCCCCTATTTTGAAACTCTCATAAAAAATTCATCCTTTTGAAAAAGGTGTGAAAATTGGCCAAAATCGATCAAAACCATGGGCTATAGTCCATGCTTTTTGCCCAAAAATGCTAGAAAATCCCCTTTTTTGAAACATTCTTAAATAATTTGTCATTTGGAAAAAGGTGTGAAAATGGGCCAAAATCGATCAAAACCATCATCTATAGTCCATTCTTTATGCCCAAAAATGCTGGAAAATCCCCTATTTTGAAACCCTCATAAATAATTTGTTATTTGGAAAAAGGTGTGAAAATTGGCCAAAATCGATCAAAACCATCATCTATAGTCCATGCTTTTTGGCCAAAAATGCTGGAAAATCCCCTATTTTGAAACTCTCATAAATAATTAGTTATTTTGAAAAAGGTGTGAAAATTGGCCAAAATCGATCAAAACCATGGGCTATAGTCCATGATTTTTGCCCAAAAATGCTAGAAAATCCCCAATTTTGAAACATTCTTAAATAAATTGTCATTTGGAAAAAGGTGTGAAAATGGGCCAAAATCGATCAAAACCATCATCTATAGTCCATTCTTTTTGGCCAAAAATGCTGGAAAATCCCCTATTTTCAAACCCTCATAAAAAATTCATCATTTTGAAAATGGTGTGAAAATGTGCAAAAACCGATCAAAACCATAATCTATAGTCCATGCTTTTTGTCAAAAAATGCTGGAAAATCCCCTATTTTGAAACCCTCATAAATAAATTGTCATTCTGAAAAAGGTGTGAAAATGGCCCAAAATCGATAAAAACCATGGGCTATAGTCCATTCTTTTTGCCCAAAATAGCTGGAAAATCCGATATTTGTAAAACCTCATAAAAAATTGATCATTTTGAAAAAGGTGTGAAATTGGGCCAAAATCGATCAAAACCATGGGCTATAGTCCATGTTTTTTGCCTAAAAATGCTAGAAAATCCCCTATTTGTAAACATTCATAACTAAATTGTCATTTGGAAAAAGGTGTGAAAATGGGCCAAAATCAATCAAAACCATGGGCTATAGTTCATGCTTTTTGCCTAAAATAGCTGGAAAATCTGCTATTTTGAAATCCTCATAAAAAATTCATCCTTTTGAAAAAGGTATGAAAATGGGCCAAAATCGATCAAAACCCTGGGCTATAGTCCATGCTTTTTCCCCAAAATAGCTGGAAAATCCCCTATTTTGAAATCTACATAAAAAATTTATCATTTTGAAAAAGGTATGAAAATGGGCCAAAATCGATCAAAACCATGGTCTATAGTCCATACTTTTTGCCCAAAAATGCAGGAAAATCCCCTATTTTGAAACTCTCATAAAAAATTCATCTTTTTGAAAAAGGTGTGAAAATGGGCAAAAATCGATCAAAATCATGGGTTATAGTCCATGCTTTTTGCCCAAAAGTACTCGAAAATCCCCTATTTTGAAACTCTCATAAAAAATTCATTCTTTATCAAAAAGGTGTGAAAATGGTCCAAAATCGATCAAAACCATGGGCTATAGTCCATGCTTTTTCCCCAAAATAATCGAAAATCCCCTATTTTGAAACTCTCATAAAAAATTCATCCTTTCGAAAAAGATGTGAAAATGGGCCAAAATCGATCAAAACCATGGTCTATAGTCCATGCTTTTTGCCTAAGAATGCTCGAAAATCCCCTATTTTGAAACTCTCATAAATAAATTGTCATTTGGAAAAAGGTGTGAAAATGGATCAAAATCGATCAAAACCATGGGCTATAGTCCGTGCTTTTTGCCTAAAAATGCTCGAAAATCCCCTACTTTGAAACCCTCATAAAAAATTCATCACTTTGAAAAACGTGTGAAAATGGGCCAAAATCGTTCAAAACCATGGGCTATAGTCCATGCTTTTTGCCCAAAAATGCTCGAAAATCCCCTATTTTGAAACCCTCATAAAAAATTCATCATTTTGAAAAAGGTGTGAAAATGGGCCAAAACCGATCAAAATCATGGGCTATAGTCCATGCTTTTTGCCCAAAAGTACTCGAAAATCCCCTATTTTGAAACTCTCATAAAAAATTCATTCTTTATAGAAAAGGTGTGAAAATGGGACAAAATCGATCAAAACCATGAGCTATATTCCATGCTTTTTGCCCAAAATAATCGAAAATCCCCTATTTTGAAACTCTCATAAAAAATTCATCCTTTCGAAAAAGGTGTGAAAATGGGCCAAAATCGATCAAAACCATGGGCTATAGTCCATGCTTTTTGCCTAAAAATGCTCGAAAATCCCCTATTTTGAAATCTACATAAAAAATTCATCATTTTGAAAAAGGTATGAAAATGGGCGAAAATCGATCAAAACCATGGGCTATAGTCCATGCTTTTTGCCCAAAAATGCTCGAAAATCCCCTATTTTGAAACTCTCATAAAAAATTCATCATTTTGAAAAAGGTATGAAAATGTGCCAAAATCGATCAAAACCATGGTCTATAGTCCATACTTTTTGCCCAAAAATGCTCGAAAATCCCCTATTTTGAAACTCTCATAAAAAATTCATCTTTTTGAAAAAGGTGTGAAAATGGGCAAATGTCGATCAAAATCATGGGCTATAGTCCATGCTTCTTCCCCAAAATAATCGAAAATCCCCTATTTTGAAACTCTCATAAAAAATTCATCCTTTTGAAAAAGGTGTGAAAATGGGCCAAACTCGATCAAAACCATGGGCTATAGTCCATGCTCTTTGCCTAAAAATGCTCGAAAATCCCCTATTTTGAAACATTCATAAATAAATTGTCATTTGGAAAAAGGTGTGAAAATGGATCAAAATCGATCAAAACCATAGTCTATAGTCCATGCTTTTTGGCCAAAAATGCTCCAAAATCCCCTATTTTGAAACCCTCGTTAATAATTTGTCATTTTGAAAAAGGTGTGAAAATTGGCCAAAATCGATCAAAACCATGGGCTATAATCCATGCTTTTTGGCCAAAAGTGCTAGAAAATCCCCTATTTTCAAACCCTCATAAATAATTTGTAATTTTGAAAAAGGTGTGAAAATGGGGCAAAATCGATCAATTTTATGATCGATTCTGGCCCATTTTCACACGTTTTTCAAAAGGATGAATTTTTTATGAGGGTTACAAAATAGGGGATTTTCGAGCATTTTTGGCCAAAAAGCATGGACTATACCCATGGTTTTGATCGATTTTCGCCCATTTTCACACCTTTTTCCAAATGACAATTTATTTATCAATCTTTCAAAATAGGGGATTTTCGAGCATTTTTGGGGAAAAAGCATGGACTATGGCCCATGGTTTTGATCGATTTTGGCCCATTTTCACATGTTTTTCAAAAGGATAAATTTTTTATGAGGGTTGCAAAATAGGAGATTTTCGAGCATTTTTGGGAAGAAAGCATGGACTATAGCCCAT
Source organism: Actinia tenebrosa (assembly GCF_029948245.1). Taxonomy (NCBI): domain Eukaryota; kingdom Metazoa; phylum Cnidaria; class Anthozoa; order Actiniaria; family Actiniidae; genus Actinia; species Actinia tenebrosa. The sequence continues at coordinate 14,323,012 of NW_028292583.1, forward strand.
GGTTTTGATGGATTTTGGCCCATTTTCACACCTTTTTCAAAGTGATAATTTATTTATGAGGGTTTCAAAATAGGGGATTTTCGAGCATTTGTGGGCAAAAAGCATGGACTATAGCCCATGGCTTTGATCGATTTTGGCCCATTTTCACAGGTCTTTCAAAAGGATGAATTTTTTATGAGGGTTTCAAAATAGGGGATTTTCGAGCATTTTTGGCAAAAAAGAATGGACTATAGCCCATGGTTTTGATCGATTTCGGACCATTTTCACACCTTTTTCAAAAGGATGAATTTTTTATGAGAGTTTCAAAAGCAGCAGTAAGGGGGACTCGCGGTCACCATTCGGAATCGCCCGGGGATTACCTGCCCCCACGTAACGGCGCCGGCCGCGGGAATTATTCGAGCCAACTCTACGGACTTTTAGGCGAATATCCGATTTGTCCACTTTACCCGTACCAAACCCGTAGGCAGTAAGGGGGACTCGCGGTCAATGTCAAAGATTTACGGGTTTTACAGGCGGTTTAAGGAAGGCGCCGGCAGCGGGAATAAGCCGCGCGATAAGTCCTTACTGCTGCTAGTTGTCGAACCGCAAACGGAGGTTAAAATATTCCTTAGATATAGATGGACACCATCACGAGCATTCGTAACAAAACTGTGCGCCGACTGCGAACTCAGGTGTTGGATCGCCTGGATGCTGACTTTGCCTTCACAACATTTATGGAGGGAGATACGGACGAGACGATGACAGAAGAAAGGGCTGAAAGAATAATTAACTTTAGAAGAGTGTATAGAATCCCATCGTTTCGGCAACCATTTTCGGCTACCTTTCTACTCTCGTAGGCACAAAGTAGTATTTTTTTGTGTCCACTGCGCTGGTAGCAAGCACCAGGAATGTCCGTCCCCATTTCCAAGGGATGCCAACCGCCGCTCTTGGTAGCAAGGGAGCATCGAACCAGTGCTCCCTACTAGATGTATGGGAATTTTGGATTGCTAAAGAGAGTTTTTCGACTATCTACGCCGCGGTAGCTGCGCCAAAGTGGCTATGTAGCCTGGTATGCGAATTCCTTGCAAAGTCTTTTGCGCTCGGTAGAGACCTTCCAAGATCTCCAAAAGTATTTGTGTAGTTCTTTGTTTTCCTAGCACGTATGCGACCATACCCGCAGCTATGTAGAGATACATGTCTATATCCTATGGACCCACGGAATACCCCTATGGATCCATAGGTACCTAGCTATGTTCGAACCGTATTCGTAGATATATATGGCAACGCCCAAAATACTATCCGAGGAAGAAATCGCAGGATTGTTGGAAGATAGGAGAAATGGAGTAGGGCTGCAAAAGGCAGCCAAAAAGTACGGCATAGGAATACCAAAGATTCGTAGGATAGAGCGAGAGAATGGTCTGGAGGTAGCAATCCCCGAAAAGCCACCAACTACAGACCTGCAGAAACATTTCCTAGAAGTGCAGGATTCCTTTGCTATAGTCTTGGACGATCTCCAAAAAGCTAGAGAAGAACTCCGAGACGCAAAGGAGGAATTGCTAGCCAAAATGGAACAAAAAGAGGAACCCGAAGAGGATTCCTTCGAAGAAATAGAGGGCGAAGTGGAGGAAGTATCCACAAAAATAGACTGGCAAATAGCTAGCAATGTGCTATTTGCAGTCGTAGGAATAGCTGCCGTCGTTTGGACGCGCATGCAACCACCCAAAGTAGTCTACTACAGACATCCAGCGGAGCCGCAGAGAAATTCTAGGATTCCGGAGATGGAGTAGAGGCGAACGCCCTTTGCAGGCCTAGGATTCCGGAGTAGAGACGTGCACCAGTCTGTCTTTCTTCTTTGCCTTGGTAGTCTTTTCCCTACCTATTTTGCAGTATAGTGGTGGTGGAGACGTCCAGTCTATTTTCTGCTCCTCCAGAAAGTGTCCCCAGACCGGAGTAGTGGCGTGCTCCACCATACAGCCCTCCAAAACGCACTCCGAGCATTTTTCGGAAAGGAATAGGATTGTCCTTTCTTTTTTTCTGTAGGTGGTTTTGGCGTATTTCCAGCATTGGTACTCGCCTGGATGCATATGTAGCGCCTGCACGCATTCTTTGTTGGGTGGCGCAGGCACTTCTAGTAGTCTTTCCGGGTGTTTGGGATGTTCTATTTTCCTAGCAAACTCGTAGTACGTATCCAAACCGGGTCCTTCCGGCACGAAGACAGTGGCTATGTTGTTCTGCCACTCCACCAATATTTCTTCTCCGGGTATGGCAGTGCGTATGTTGCCGTTGGCTTCGAACTTTCCAGCCGCGCACGCTTCCAATAGGGCTTCCGTGGCCCATGCTACAGAAGTTTCTCTATTCCTTCGCAATACTACGCGGTGCCCTCTTGCCAACCAGTTGGCATCCAAGTCTCTGGGGATCGCATATCCTAGTATCTTGTAGTCTCCTGCAGGTATTTGGTCCATCCTATGTACTTTGGCTCTAGGCGTCTCTGGGCCAAACGGGCTTTCCTCTCCAAAGAACAATCTACGCAGATTGTCTGTCCTTCTGGAAATCCTATCCAATAGTTTCCTATATTTTTCCAACTCTTTTTCTATGGCTTTCCTGTCTTCTTCCTTTTGCCGCAGGATGGACTGCCTTTGTTCCGACAGCTCTGCGTGGTATCTTTTCGTGGCTTCGACCCACTCGTCGCCTTCCAAATCGTCCCGTATGTCTTCCAATCTTTGCTGTCGTTTTCTTTTGGACAGGAAGGATATTCTGCGGGAGGAAGGCACTTCCAAAATGCCGAACGGACTCTTTTCTACTCCGATCCTTTGTGCCTTCTTCGTACGCCATATCCACTCCACGTGTTCCGTTGGGGGTAGCATCGTGGCAATGGTGGGGGCATTTGCATGCACTCGAGTGGGAAACTTGGACTCCGCTAGTATGGTTGGGGAGTCCTTCGTGTAGCAGCGCAGTGGAGCTATTTCCACCGGGTCTGTTCCTAGGATATCCACGCGGAATATAGGACATTTTCGGAACCCAAACTCTGCTATCGTCCAAAGTACGCATTGTTCCCACTTTTCGTTGCCTCGAACTCGCACACCGGCTATGCGTCTTGTTCCCAAATTGCAGTACCACGCTAGGAATATTTCTCCCGTCTCTTCGCAGCAAATGCAGCAGCATCTATCCAAGTGTTCTGCGAGAGCCAACCACATGTTCTTTGGCGGCTGTACTACGAATATGTCCTGCAAAGGTTCTAGCGTCTCCGCAATAGCGTTGGTGTGGGATTTGGAGAAGTCTTTGCCGTAGATGGATATTTCCACTCTGCTGCATCCTCTTTTCTGCACGTCTGGGTGCAGGAATGTTCTACGTAGGTGGTCGTTCGGACAATCCACGTACTCTGCTAGCTTTGCGCCTACTGGATTCTGCACTTCTCCGGCTTCGAAGTTGGATACTATTTTGTTGTATATTTTCGTACGTTTTCCGTCTTCCATCCAAGTACAAACATGTTCTCCCACAGCATGCGTGTTCTCCAAAATCGTACCGTTGCGCCAACCGCCACTATGCTGCGGCACGTATCCCAACTCCCGCAAACGACGTACCAGTGCGACGCTATCCAAAGTTCCGGAGAAATCCTGCGTGTAGTCCACGGAATAGATACCATATCCGTGTGCTTGTAGCAGCCTAGCAAACTTGGAAATGTTTTCGTCTACGGCTTCTATGGACAACTCCGAGGTGTCTACTTTGGCTACGAATACCGCGGCGGGTTCTCCGTGCAAACTGGACCACTTGGCTGCCATGTGGGAGACGCGGTCTACTATGTTTCCCTGCCTGCACGTGTGCACTATGCTGGTTGGTAGGAACACCCCAAATGTCTCCGTGGCTGCAATGGATATCTTGGAGACTATTGCCTTCGCATTCCTACAAAGCAGCTTCTTTCCATACAAATTCTCTTCGGAAACAAAACCATAGACAAACACATCGTCTACGAAAGGAGGCAATCCTTCCAGCGGCTGCAGACTGGTTGGTCCTTCGTTGCCCCGCAAGTAGTCGCACTTGGATATGTCTGGCAGCAGGTTTCCGTCGCAGGCATTGTCCAGCAGCAAATGTGCTAGTAGCCTACTCTTTGCTCGTATACCCATCTCTTGCAATGTAGTCGAAATACTCTTTTGCTCTTCCATCTTCTATATATAGGGGTCGAAGGTTTTGGGCTACTACTATGGATTTTCCAAAAGGTAGCGGTGTCTTGCCGCGCCCTTGCTACGAGGACTCGTTTTGGGGCCCTTGCTACCATGGAGAGGCATTTCGCCTCCACCTACTTCCCTACGGACATTTCTGGTGCTTGCTGCCAACGCAGTGGACACAAAAAAATACTTTTCCTACGCAAAATGTGCCTACGAGAGTAGAAAAGGTAGCCGAAAATGGTTGCCGAAACAATGGGTAAAAATATACTCTTCTAAAGTATTTTATTCTCTTATATGGCGTTTTCTTACGACCTCCATTGGCGTAATACTGCTCTTTGGTAGCATTTGGTACGGCATTACGAATATTCTTACCACACTCGTAACACTGTGCTGACGTGTCATCTTCTATTTGCATTTGCTTACCACAACACCATAAACCCTTGGGCTTAGGTATGTTAACTTTGGATCTTAGGCAAATTATACAGAAGTCATTGGTGAACTTTTTACATTCATGCATCGTATATATATCGTACATTTTTATAAACACTTATCTTTGATTCCCAACACAGCAGCAGTAAGGACTTATCGCGCGGCTTATTCCCGCTGCCGGCACCTTCCTTAAACCGCCTGTAAAACCCGTAAATCTTTGACATTGACCGCGAGTCCCCCTTACTGCCTACGGGTTTGGTACGGGTAAAGTGGACAAATCGGATATTCGCCTAAAAGTCCGTACAGTTGGCTCGAATAATTCCCGCGGCCGGCGCCGTTACGTGGGGGCAGGTAATCCCCGGGCGATTCCGAATGGTGACCGCGAGTCCCCCTTACTGCTGCTTTCAAAATAGGGGATTTTCGAGCATTTTTGGGCAAAAAGTATGGACTATAGCCCATGGTTTTGATCGATTTTGTCCCATTTTCACACCTTTTTCAAAATGACAAATTATTTATGAGGGTTTGAAAATAGGGGATTTTCGATCATTTTTGGCCAAAAAGCATGGATTATAGCCCATGGTTTTGATCGATTTTGGCCAATTTTCACACCTTTTTCAAAATGACAAATTATTAATGAGGGTTTCAAAATAGGGGATTTTCGATCATTTTTGGCCAAAAAGCATGGATTATAGCCCATGGTTTTAATCGATTTTGGCCAATTTTCACACCTTTTTCAAAATGACAAATTATTAATGAGGGTTTCAAAATAGGGGATTTTGGAGCATTTTTGGCCAAAAAGCATGGACTATAGACTATGGTTTTGATCGATTTTGGCCCATTTTCACACCTTTTTCAAAATGACAATTTATTTATGAATGTTTCAAAATAGGGGATTTTCGAGCATTTTTAGGCAAAAAGCATGGACTATAGCCCATGGTTTTGATCGATTTTGGCCCCTTTTCACAGCTTTTTCAAAAGGATAAATTTTTTATGAGAGTTTCAAAATAGGGGATTTTCGAGTATTTTTGGGCAAAAAGCATGGACTATAGCCCATGGTTTTGATCGATTTTGGCCCATTTTCACACCTATTTCAAAAGGATGAATATTTTATGAGAGTTTCAAAATAGGGGATTTTCGAGTATTTTTGGGCAAAAAGCATGGACTATAGCCCATGGTTTTGATCGGTTTTGACCCATTTTCACACCTTTTTCAAAATTACAAATTATTTATGAGGGTTTGAAAATAGCCCATGCTTCTTGCCCACAAATGCTCGAAAATCCCCTATTTTGAAACCCTCATCAATAAATTATCACTTTGAAAAAGGTGTGAAAATGGGACAAAATCGATCAAAACCATGGGCTATAGTCCATGCTTTTTTCCCAAAAATGCTCGAAAATCCCCTATTTTGCAACCCTCATAAAAAATTCATCCTTTTGAAAAACGTGTGAAAATGGGCCAAAATCGATCAAAACCATGGGCTATAGTCCATGCTTTTTGCTCAAAAATGCTCGAAAATCCCCTATTTTGAAACTCTCATAAAAAATTCATCACTTTGAAAAAGGTGTGAAAATGGGCCAAAATCGATAGAAACCATGGGCTATAGTCCATGCTTTTTGGACAAAAATGCTCCAAAATCCCCTATTTTTAAACATTCATAAATAAATTGTCATTTGGAAAAAGGTGTGAAAATGGGCCAAAATCGATCAAAACCATGGGCTATAGTCCATGCTTTTTGGACAAAAATGCTCCAAAGTCCCCTATTTTGAAACCCTCATAAATAATTTATCACTTTGAAAAAGGTGTGAAAATGGGCCAAAATTGATCAAAACCATGGGCTATAGTTCATGCTTTTTACCCAAAAATGCTCGAAAATCCACTATTTTTAAACTCTCATTAGTAAATCGTAATTTTGAAAAAGATGTGAAAATGGGCCAAAATCGATCAAAACCATGGGCTATAGTCCATGCTTTTTTGCCAAAAATGCTCGAAAATCCCCTATTTTGAAACCCTCATAAAAAATTCATCCTTTAGAAAAAGGTGTGAAAATGGGCCAAAATCGATAGAAACCATGGGCTATAGTCCATGCTTTTTGGACAAAAATGCTCCAAAATCCCCTATTTTTAAACATTCATAAATAAATTGTCATTTGGAAAAAGGTGTGAAAATGGGCCAAAATCGATCAAAACCATGGGCTATAGTCCATGCTTTTTGGACAAAAATGCTCCAAAGTCCCCTATTTTGAAACCCTCATAAATAATTTATCACTTTGAAAAAGGTGTGAAAATGGGCCAAAATTGATCAAAACCATGGGCTATAGTTCATGCTTTTTACCCAAAAATGCTCGAAAATCCACTATTTTTAAACTCTCATTAGTAAATCGTAATTTTGAAAAAGATGTGAAAATGGGCCAAAATCGATCAAAACCATGGGCTATAGTCCATGCTTTTTTGCCAAAAATGCTCGAAAATCCCCTATTTTGAAACCCTCATAAAAAATTCATCCTTTAGAAAAAGGTGTGAAAATGGGCAAAAATCGATCAAAACCATGGGTATAGTCCATGCTTTTTGCCCAAAAATGCTAGAAAATCCCCTATTTTGAAACCCTCATAAATAATTTGTCATTTTGAAAAAGGTGTGAAAATGGGACAAAATCGATAAAAACCATGGGCTATAGTCCATGCTTTTTGGCCAAAAATGATCGAAAATCCACTACTTTCAAACCCTCATAAATAATTTGTCATTTTGAAAAAGGTGTGAAAATTGGCCAAAATCGATCAAAACCATGTGCTATAGTCCATGCTTTTTGGCCAAAAATGATCGAAAATCCCCTATTTTGAAACCCTCATTAATAATTTGTCATTTTGAAAAAGGTGTGAAAATTGGCCAAAATCGATCAAAACCATGGGCTATAATCCATGCTTTTTGGCCAAAAATGATCGAAAATCCCCTATTTTGAAACCCTCATAAATAATTTGTCATTTTGAAAAAGGTGTGAAAATGGGCCAAAATCGATCAAAACCATGGGCTATAGTCCATACTTTTTGCCCAAAAATGCTCGAAAATCCCCTATTTTGAAACTCTTATAAAAAATTCATCTTTTTGAAAAAGGTGTGAAAATGGGCAAAAATCGATCAAAATCATGGGCTATAGTCCATGCTTTTTGCCCAAAAGTACTCGAAAATCCCCTATTTTGTAACCCTCATAAAAAATTCATCCTTTTGAAAAACGTGTGAAAATGGGCCAAAATCGATAAAAACCATGGGCTATAGTCCATGCTTTTTGCCCAAAAATGATCGAAAATCCCCTATTTTGAAACCCTCATAAATAAATTATCACTTTGAAAGAGGTGTGAAAATGGGCCAAAATCCATCAAAACCATGGGCTATAGTCCATGCTTTTTTCCCAAAAATGCTCGAAAATCCCCTATTTTGCAACCCTCATAAAAAATTCATCCTTTTGAAAAACGTGTGAAAATGGGCCAAAATCGATCAAAACCATGGGCTAGAGTCCATGCTTTTTGCTCAAAAATGCTCGAAAATCCCCTATTTTGAAACTCTCATAAAAAATTCATCCTTTTGAAAAATTTGTGAAAATGGGCCAAAATCGATTATGGGCTATAGTCCATGCTTTTTGCCTAAAATAGCTGGAAAATCCCCTATTTTGAAACCCTCATAAAAAATTCATCATTTTGAAAAAGGTGTGAAAATGGGACAAAACCGATCAAAACCATGGGCTATAGTCCATGCTTTTTGCCCAAAAATACTCGAAAATTCCCTATTTTGAAACCCTCATAAAATATTCATCATTTTGAAAAAGGTATGAAAATGGGCCAAAACCGATCAAAACCATGGGCTATAGTCCATGCTTTTTGCCCAAAAATACTCGAAAATCCCCTATTTTGAAACTCTCATAAAAAATTCATCCTTTTGAAAAAGGTGTGTAAATGGGCCAAAATCGATCAAAACCATGGGCTATAGTCCATGCTTTTTGCCCAAAAATGCTCCAAAATCCCCTATTTTGAAACATTCATAAATAAATTGTCATTTGGAAAAAGGTGTGAAAATGGGCCAAAATCGATCAAAACCATGGGCTATAGTCCATGCTTTTTGCCCAAAAATACTCGAAAATCCCCTATTTTGAAACTCTCATAAAAAATTCATCACTTTGAAAAAGATGTGAAAATGGGCCAAAATCGATCAAAACCATGGGCTATAGTTTATGCTTTTTGCCCAAAAATGCTCGAAAATCCCCTATTTTGAAACCCTCATAAAAAATTCATCATTTAGAAAAAGGTGTGAAAATGGGCCAAAATCGATGAAAAGTATGGGCTATAGTCCATGCTTTTTGCCCAAAAATCCACTATTTTTAAACTCTCATTAGTAAATCGTAATTTTGAAAATGGTGTGAAAATGGGCCAAAATCGATCAAAACTATGGGCTATAGTCCATGCTTTTTGCCCAAAAATGGTGTCAAATAGTAGTTATAGGTGCACTAATGTAGGTCCCATAAAAAGGAATGGTGGCAAATATTAAGAACATGCCATGGAATGGATTGACCTTAGGATGAAGTAAAAAATTGTTTTGCTAAGTACTGAACATATCTTATGTAATGCTTTGTCATTTTAGTAAGTAAGGTTGATGGTGTTAACCCAGTCAGATAACATTTGTATCAATGTTATTGAAAAGTCTATAGTAAAATATACTATAATAAAAATATATCTACTTAACATGACTAATGTATAACCATTAAATCAATTAAGTAAAAACTAATCTAATAATATATATTTTAAAAAAACCCTAAATAGTAATATTAATAGAGTGCACACACTAAGACCGTGAACATTAAATAGTATAATTAGTACTATTTCATACAGAATCCTTTGTTTTCTATCGTTTAATTATCACTATTTAGTGCTAACAAGCCTATATCGCTTCGAAAGCGATGATGTTTCGGCCCGTTATCTATTTATTGTGTGGCATTGCTGAATAAAGAATTTTGGTCTTGCTGTGGTAATGGGGTCTCCTGTATTTTGAAAATAATACACAAGAGCGATCTCGTGGTACGCTTCCACGCTGCAAAGTCTTACGAAAATTTCGATGTATACATTTGTTATAAAATTCTCTTGAACGAAACACATCGTAATTAAGTTTTTTTTGAGATTTTAGTGGTTCTTGCTTTGAAACATCGGGAAAACAGGGCAACGTACATACATATAACGTCTCGCCGAACGAATGAAAGATCCGACAATAGATATAAACAATGATTTAGTATCGCAGAGAGCAGAGTACAAAATGCAAAATATTTTGGCACATGAGCATTACTGTACGCGCCATGTTGAATGTAGGATACTTTTTAAACCTTCATTCTGCTCTTTGACATTTATGGTAAATGTATTTAGCTCTAATATCGTAGCTTGAAGAAAATGCGAAAGTCTCAATTCGAAGGAAAAGATACAAAGCTTGTCTTTGACCAGTGCGCCGTCACCAATCTACTCAAAATTTATATCTTTTGGTTCTTCAAAAATTTACATATTTTGGTGCTTCAAAATTTACATCTTTTGGTGCTTCAAAAATATTACCGAATCCAAGAAATTATACTTTACATCAGGGTATTAAGAAATGAAAACTGATGATTTCAGACTTCTATCTTTAAAGTTGTAAAGTATGCACTGCTTGTTTATAGGACCTAGTTTAAATAATAGCTGATACCAAAAACATGCTCAGATGTGCACGAAGCTACAACATATCGGAAGCTTGCTTCACAAAATATATATGCATCAACTGTTAGTTACATCAGATAAACTCACCAGTTTTTTCAACTTATGCTCACAGGCAGCATTAATTTGCCGCACAATCACAAAAGCTTTTGGATAACTTTTCAATAGTTTACCTACTTGGCGACTTGGACCTAGATACTGACTTAGGAATAAAATACGCATTGTCGTAGGGTTAATCAATAATATATTTTTTTCCAAAAAATGGCGTCATGCGAAAGGGCATAATATAGTCAACACAACTACCTCAGAGAAGATTCACCGCAACTCTCCGAAATACTCCGCATGGTGAAATGTTTTGCGTTTTTCCATTGCTTATGATGGAAACGGCATATGATTGGATTAGGTCCAAACCTCTGACAGCTAAATGACACGCACGGAGACTATTATGGGCCGGCAAACCGAATGTAGTGACTGTTTCGGCATGAGGGCCGAAACAAAAATTAGTATTTGTTTCACGGATTTAGTGTGAGCACTCTACCAATGCCAATAATACTATGTACTTATTGACTGAGTGGGAGGGCCGTACGGGAAAATATTTGGCTCGAGGTCATGTCGTACGGACCGAGCGCAGCGAGGTCCGTACAAATGACCGAGAGCCAAATATTTTCCCGTACGGCCCGACCTGACTCAGTCAATAAGCATTTTATCATATGACCCTCACGAAAATAAAAATAATTAAGAAAAAGAAAGCGCGCGGATTCGAGCAGGGCCGGACGGGTTTTTCCGGCCCGCTTACGTCAACCCGTCCGGCCCCCATCACGTGACTTTTTCCAATGGTTTTATTAGAGCGCGCGAGCAGGGCCGTACGGGTCATATGATAATTACTACTACTTAATTTCTATAGTTAGTTTTGTTAAAACAGATATTTATTCGTCTTTATATCCAGCGAGTTATCCAGCGGTATCTTTTAGTCCCCAGGTCCTCTCGGTCAGTCGAGGTCTCGATCATCGAAGCATTAAAATGTCGTGTTTTTTCCTCAGCGAAAATAAAAAATCAGGCAACAGAAAACGAGCAAACAAACCATCAAAGGTCAGCATGCTATCTATTAATGGTTTTAGTATTAATCTGTGAAAATATTATCCTTACATCTCATTCATTAGTCGTTATTTTGATTGTTTATGTTGATGAAATTGTCGATCTCACGTGGAACACGTGCACAGCTGTTCATCAATTTTCAAACTCGAATCTATTCCTTATTATTTATCTTTTCTAGTTATCAGAACTTCTTTACTACTAAATATTTAGCGATACATTGTATTTTGTCAGGATTTGCGTCAAATGTTTATTCTCAAAATCTTACATATTTAAATACACATTGAAAAGGAACCATTTAACTGACGTTTAATTAAATAAATTATTTTACTGTGAATTACTGTCGTTGATGAGATTACTTTATCTTTTGTAGACCTCTGGCCCGAAAGCCAAGAAAACAAGTAAAGCAAAGCAAGCTACAAAACAAGTTTGTGATGATGCAGAGCTAGAGAGTGATATAGATTCTGCAAGGTACCTGTACAGTATATAATACTGATTTGAAAATCAGATCCATACTGGTACATGTAGCTGGTGTATTCCTCAACTATAAATAAGTATATATATAGATGACTGAGGATTGATCTGCAGTGCTATCCAACACACACACACTTGCCCTTGTTAGTTTGACAATGTGTGTGTACTGGTATAATACCTTTTTCGAGTTCCAAATGATTGACTACAGCGTTCCTCAATTACAGTTGACTCATTCACTCAGACTTGACCTACCAACCTTATTAATGGATTTATTTCCTCTTGTATATCCAGTGATCATGACTCTGGTAATGATGAGAAGTATGAGAGTGATGAGAGTGAAACAGCTCAAGAAAAGAAAATAAGATTATCAAAACAGTACTTAGCACAACTAGAAGAAGAAGGTAACCTTTAGATACTCATTTGTGTTGGATTTTAGGACTAATATAAAAGAACTTTGAACTTTTCATAAGGACACAAGAAAAAAAATATTACTATTTCTTGTGTCATGAAAAAGTTCTAAACTCTTTATTTAAGTTATTGCAAGCCCTTGCCGACTTAATCCACTAATGGTATTAGAGGGATGTATAAAGTGTGTGTGTATCTTCCGAAAATATCCATCCTGGCAACCCCATCCCAAACTCTTGGACCAGAATTACCATTTTGTAGTTCCAAAATTTACCCTGTCCCATTGTATCCTCCTTCCCCCATGGAGGAATTTTTTTTCAGGCCCCCCTCCCTACCCCCAGAAATTCCAATTTTTTTCCATAAAAACTTGGTTCTCTCTATGACTCCCCCCCCCACTCCTCAGAATTTGCAAATTCTTCTGTGGGAAAGGGTTGGGTGGGGGACATGGATAATTTCTGGAACTACACATTAGATACGTGTATTTCTACACAGCAAGGAAGACTAAATGTTCTTACAAAATAAAGTTAATAAATTATTGTTTTGTAGAGAGACAAAAAAATGAATCACAAGACATCGACCATGACGCAGTATCCCACAGACTTCAGCAAGATCTAGTGAGTCCATAATTATATTTGTGTTTTTAGGGAATGATTTTGCAGTTTTTGCCCTAATGAACTATCTTTTCTTGTCACAGATCGAACAGAGTGGTAAATTCCAAAAACAGATTGCTGATAAAGTAAGATTATTAACTAACCACTAATTAAAGTATTATAGCTATTCTAACATTTGATCAGGACAACTTCCAAGTACTTGCTGAAAATTATCCTTGGCAAAAACGAAAAATATCTGAAGCCATCCTAATTAAAGAACAAAAACCAGACTTAAACGAACAACGACAATCTGTCGCTCTAAAGCTATTAAATTGAACAATACCTATGCATGCATATTAGTCCCTAGGGTTTACAGTACTTCATTAATACGTATTAGTCCCTAAGGCTTTATAGTATTTCACTGTAATACACTTATAGTGAGTCATTAAACTGATGATGGACGATGGATATTGTCTGGAATATCTTACTCAAAAAACTTCTAGTCATTCTTTTCATATATTAACTTTTGGCCCAAAGAAACATATTCACATTCTAACGTTGAGGGAAAAACTGGGTTGATTTGGCATCCAGTGCATTATGGGACTGTTTTAGGGGCCACATTTCCCAAGATGATGGCTTATTTGTTCCCTAAAACACTCCCAAAATGCACTACAAATACAACTCAATACAGTATTTTACTCAACTTCAGAATATGGCTAATACATGAAATTTCACCTCTGTATAAACAAACGAAGGGCCTTTGTTCCCAAGGGAGTGAAGAGGACTAAGCTGCACAAGCAAGATGATTGCCTATATATATGCAAAGCATTTGTTTCACCAAGTAAAATTAACATTAAAATGATTAAAGCAACCTGTGTTTTCCTTTTAGTTTTCTCCTCCTCTTCCCTCACTGGTACGAGTTTTACGTGGCCATCAATTACCTATCACCTGTCTTTGTGTTTCTCCTGATGATAAGTTTGTCTTTACTGGATCAAAGGATTGTTCTGTTATTAAATGTAAGTCAAAGTAATGGAAAAAGTAATATCAGACACTCCATAATCAGCTCAATCAAATGTAAAAAGGGATGAAAATACAGTATGTGCTTTTTGAAATGTCTGGCCAAAGGCAAATCATTCGATATCAGTCATGTGGTCCATTCACGCTGTACTTTAATAATAATAATAATGGAACTTATATAGCGCACATATCAAAATTCATGGCGCTTCACAATAAGAAATAAAATGAATACCAGACGTATGTTACAATATTAATGAAATGTCATAGTTCATTGATGTTCACTTTGAACCAGAGGAGACAAAGTTCTTGAACAAATGAGTTTTCAGTTCATTTTTAAATAATTGGATTGAAGAACTTTTCCTAATTTGAAGTGGGAGGTCATTCCACAGTTTAGGGCCAGCAACGTAAAAAGATCTGTCACCATAGGTCACCAGACGAGATCTTTGTTCTTCTAGATAAGGACACAAAAGCAATGATGTACAATAATGTTTTGTATGTTCCAGCAAGCGTCTATTGAAAATCACAATTAGTGCTATTATTTGCTTGCTGCTGTTGCCATCCTCCAACTTAAGGTCCATTATTATTAATAATGTACCCTATTCCAAGTACCCTCCCTTGAGAGGGTTGACCAGAATATAATTTTGTAACTATTCTAAGAAACATTCTGTTCTTCATCAGGGGATGTTGAAAATGGAAAGAAAGTTGGTAAAATAGCTGGCAGCAAGGACAGCAAAACATCAAAGGGCTGTATCTTGGCAATTTCTATAACCTCAGATGGAAAATTCTTGGTAAATAATATACATTTTAAGTGTTATTAGTAGTGAACTTGGAGTTAAGAATTATAATTGTGATTGTAGTTTTGTTGTTCTTCAGGCCACTGGAGGTAAAGAAAAAGTCATTCATATTTATGACCCAGAAACCTTAAAGCATATACACTCATTCAATGGACACAGAAATACTTTAACTGTAAGTACTTGGTGGATAATTAGAGAAACTTCTCAAAATTCATGGATAACTCTTTATTGTTCTGTTATGTTAAGATTAAATCTTACTTGTTTCGTGGCCAACAACCAACAAACTTGTGATTCTCTTTCCGTGGGGCCAAACTCATGACCAGAGCAGCAAGGGTCAATGCTATATCAGTTCGCATAATCTTTGCTTCCACGATAACCTGAAGAAATTTCCTTAACAACCAACAAGAAGTTAAAACCACTATTTTGTGCTTTAATTGTACTGTACCTGTATTTTGATCTGTAAAATGTAAAATATCTTCTCTTATATCTCAGGGCCTTGCATTCAGGAAGGGAACTCACCAGCTGTTTAGTGGCTCCCTTGACAAAACTGTTAAAATATGGAATCTAGATGAGATGGCTTATGTAGAGACATTGTAAGTAACAATGTTGTATCTGGGCTACCTGTGGTGAAAGTAGCACAGGATCCTACAGTAAATAGTTCTTGGTGAATCTTAGTATGAAATCTAAAAGACATGTAAAATGTGCTACCATGTGGAATAAATGTATATTTTCTAACTAACCATGGCTTTTTGCTGCCAAACGAGCTTTTACATGCCTCATTTAGTAAAAACAGGCAGCTTCATGTAGAAGTACAGTACGACAATACAGTACAATAAATGTGGTCATACTTTTGTGAGTTGTGCTGTGTTAATGATAAATTATTTTTTTATGACATCACAGGTATGGCCACCAAGATGGAGTGACCGGAATTGACAGCTTGTCAAGGGATAGAGCAGTTACGACAGGTGGACGTGACAGATCTTTAAGAATATGGAAGGTTGTTGAGGAGACGCAGTTAGTTATTAATGTTGACGGGTGAGTTATATCTTCAACATCTGTTAGCCAGCTGATCTGAAATAGTGATGTAAAAAATGATGTCACTGCAAAACTGAGCTGTCATTCCAGCGAAAATTTAACAGCGAAAAGTAAAGACGTGCCCGCCATTACAATAACAATATATAACTCATCATGTGTTACTGTTATCAATATTGCTTATTAGAAAATGTTTTCTTTAATTTCTTTTTTCTTTTGGTATCTTGTAATTCCATAATTTCAGGAGGAAAAGCGACATCTCAGTTTTTTTTTTATTCTGATTGGCTAACATTATTTCTCAGATCAGCTGAAGGTATATTGATTTGATGTTTTGTCTTTGATGTGTTTTTCTAGAGGATCAGTAGATTGTGTTCAGTTGATCAATGAGGACCACATGATAACAGGAGCAGATGATGGGTAAGATGAGTATTTTTGCTTTAGTATTTTTCCATTATGTATCACATTAGAGGAAGAACATTACTGTATGTGTTAAGGGAAAGGAATAATTTTGTTAAATGGCATAATTTCAGGTCAATTTCCCTGTGGAGTTCCAGTAAAAAGAAGCCCTTATGTAATGTAAATAATGCACATGGCAAGAGTAAAGATGACCAAAATGATAACATACCTGATGAGACATGGATTACAGCAGTTGCGGCCGTCAAGAGCACTGATCTTGTTGCCTCAGGTAGGCTGCTTATAACCACCGTTGACTATTGAACTATCATTGAGTCTAGTAGAGTAACAACACTTCTTTGGGAAGCATTAGTAGTGTGTACATGTATGCTATAAATACACCATCTCTTGATGGGAAGCCTTGGTGACATTATAGTGAGAGAGCTCCCTTCTCACCAATGCAACACAGGTTTGATTCTTGGACTCATTGTATCTATTAGTGGACATCATTTGCAAAAATCAACTACGATGTACTAAATGCAATGGACCCTTCTTCAAATTAATCTACGTACAGGCTAACATGGAAATACAAAAGAAATGCCACGAATTCCATCGAGAAAAAGTATGATTTCTTTTGTATTTCCATTTTAGCCTCGCATCCACGATACCTTTGAGAAGGGTCCATTTGACTATGGAGCAAGAGCCGCAGCTTTATTACTCATTAGCTATGTAGAATGCACTAAGTGCTACTCTTAAAAATCCAGGAAGATTTTTACATGTATTTTAAGAGTAGAAACTCACAAATTCCTTCCTTTCATCAGCAGGATCTTGTGATTCTTGTATTCGACTATGGAAATGTGGTCCAGGTTATAGAA
Source organism: Actinia tenebrosa (assembly GCF_029948245.1). Lineage (NCBI taxonomy): Eukaryota > Metazoa > Cnidaria > Anthozoa > Actiniaria > Actiniidae > Actinia > Actinia tenebrosa. Next base: position 14,339,970 of record NW_028292583.1, read on the forward strand.
GTCTAACCCCTCTTTTCACCATACCAATGGTATGTACATCTGACTCCTTTCTGGCAAAATTTTTTATTTTCCCTCAACATTTTTGGATGTAAAAATATTTTCTTTCTTTAGGTTGGTTTTGTAAATTCCTTAGCATTTTCCAGTGATGGAGAAATGCTTTTTGCTGGTGTTGGCCAGGAACACCGTCTTGGTCGATGGTGGAGAACAAAAGATGCAAAGAATGCTCTTTATATTATACCTTTACAAAAATCTATGGATCACTAAAAACACAATATCGACTCCCTACTCCTTCTGCATTTTTTTTTTTTCAATTTTCTTTCAATATACAGTACTACGACTACAACTTGCAGTTATGACTACTGATAAGTTAGGAATCGTACTCTATTATTTGAAATGTGAAATAAAATCAACCACCTTGAAAAATATTGCATTAATTTCATTATAATTTTAATAAAACCCTAGTACATCCATATACATTATTTTATATCGAGTACAGTACTGTAATTCATCATATAAAACATGGTCATCATGGAGGTATACGATCGAAAGGATCTGTGTCATTAAAACAAGCATTAAATACACTATTGACTACTGATTCTGCTTCTTCTCTGCTTACATCTCTGACTGCTAGTATAGAATTTACAGCTCGCGTTTTGACACATTTCTAAAATGGAAAAGAACCAAACTTGTTAGTTGTACTTTCTTGTTACTTGATAGAAAATTACATTCTTATAAGTTACTTTTACCTGTTGATGACCCTTCCATTTCAATTTAAATCGCACAAAATTTTCCTTCCAAAAGAAGCAGTCTCCACTAAGATTTGCTGCTCTTATCTGAAAAAAAAAAACAACAAAAAAACAAAAACAAAAAAAAAACAGGGATTTGTTTTGAGTTATATAATATAAAGTAAATGTACTTGCTAACTAGGGTTTCAATGAAACACATAATTAATGGAAAATTCTTTTTTTTTCTTGTGTGTCTATTTGACTATTACCAATACACATTAACAAGGCAGTTTTGTTTCACAGGTTAAATAAATTAAACCATTCTAAAGAAAATTGGAACCCTGAGAACGTATCTGATAAAATCATTTTAGTTTTAAAGTGAATAGGCCATTCCAAGGTTGGGTAAAAGAGAGGATCGAGTTGGCATTACAATGCATTATGGGACTTTTAGGGAATATATTTCTGAGATCCGAGGCATCTCTTGTTCCCTAAAGCATTCCCAAAATGCACTGCAGATTCAACTCGACCCGGTCTTTTACTGAACCACAGAATGGCTAATATACATGTACAATAAATTTTACCTCTGTACAAGCAAGATGCTTGAGATTGTCAGGATCATATTTAACTTTACAATAATCGTAAGCGTGAATAAGTTCATGAGTTAGCACATCATCCATTGCTTGCTGGTTGTAGATGGTATTCTCACATAAAAACATCTTTAATTTAGAAAATAGGAGAAGACTTTAATGGAAATCAGAAATAGCATCAGACCCTTGCCTTGGGTATTTAGAAGTTTGTGTGGCATGATTCACACCACACCTCATACCACCCAGCCCATTTCAATCCATCTCAGCATACTTCATATCAAAACCCCACCATGGAAAAACTTAAAACACCACAATATACTCCACTAGAACAAAACACATCGCAACCCACCTATCCAACAACCAGCAAATCACTTTATCACAAATACCTTGCCACATTGCATTATGTCTTGCCTGATAACATTCCACCATAGCTGATGGACAACCTCTCTCGACTCTCACAACCATTTTTTTGTCATTTAGTTAGCTCATGACTACTCTGTGCATCTCAGAGAGGTAACATATAACATACCATACCTCATTTAACCATAAAAGCAGAATACACCATACCACATCATTTTTGAGGGGGGGAGGGGTGGAGGGTATAGCAATCATTTCTTAAATTACAGTACCTCTTTTCGATCAGGGTCAAATCCTCCAAGCAGTCGGCCATCACAAGGTTCACAGATGATATGTTTTGCAGGATCTATAGTACTATAAACAACATACCTATTAAGTTTGCTGGAGCTTGAGTCCTTCCTCAATAAAGTACAAATATATTCATTTCTTACCAGCCAAGTTTGTTCATAGCTTGTAACATAAATCGTACGTAAGCCACTGAAAAAACATTTTAAAAAAGCGAATCAAACAACAAATCCTAGTGAAAAATTTGCGAAAATTCAAGTGAACGGGCAGTGAAAAACAAATCTTTTTGTCCTACTAGACTTACAATTTTTACATGACGATTCCACTCTATCCAAGCAGGTTTGATGCTGTTTCTTTTCCTCTGTAGATAAGTCCTTTGTACTTTGTCTAGTGTATGCATTCCCGTGATTTTGATCAGCAACAGTAGCGGCCTTTTGGTTCGATTCGTCCGCCATTTTGGTTTATGAGGAAGAGAGAAGCCTGGTAATGAATGTGGCTTGGTCAGCGGACAGGATTGCGGACGACAGCTCAGCTTTTAACTTCGGCTTCATTACATCTGACAATATTTTATTCGAAATTTTCTATAAAAATCTAAGTATTTCAACAGACGAAAATAACAGAGTAATTTTTTCTGATAGTTCCTTAGACTCTTCCAAAGTCTCTCGCTCGTCCGTTCCGTCTCCACGCTTAGAGACTGTAACGGTACAATGACCGAAGGGACTTATGGGTCCCGAAAACTTGGACCCAGCGTGCTTTGGGAACCAAAATACTCGTCCACAGTCTCTCTCTTTTTCACCGCCATCTTGAAAATATTGAAACGAGAGAGACTGTGGACGAGTATTTTGGTTCCCAAAGCACGCTGGGTCCAAGTTTTCGGGACCCATAAGTCCTTTCGGTCATTGTACCGTTACAGTCTCTAAGCGTGGAGACGGAACGGACGAGCGAGAGACTTTGGAAGAGTCTAAGGAACTATCAGAAAAAATTACTCTGTTATTTTCGTCTGTTGAAATACTTAGATTTTTATAGAAAATTTCGAATAAAATATTGTCAGATGTAATGAAGCCGAAGTTAAAAGCTGAGCTGTCGTCCGCAATCCTGTCCGCTGACCAAGCCACATTCATTACCAGGCTTCTCTCTCAGTCGTTTTGTGCTCAGGTACATTTCGATTCTTGTCTGCCATTGTTTCAGTCTTATGCACCCTGAAGACAACAAATAGCTGTTCGTTACCATGGTAATCATTAAAGAATAAACGTTGGGTATATTGCAACAAACCACACCCTTTTGTCAAGGATGACGTTCGACATTCACACTTTTTTTAGATTTCTCAGTCAAGCAAAAAATTAGTGACAATCCTGATAACTTAGCAATATTATATCAAAGTCCACCGTATTCATGTCTCTACGGCCTCCACAAATATCACCATTAACATTCTTCACAATGGCACAAGTTCTCTACCTTCGACTCCAAGCCCTAAAAGCCCAAAAAAAGATTTTGAAGCACTCTTCTCTCCATCATGTGATATCACAAAAACCAAATCTCTTAGCTTACACTGGACAAAGAGTTTGTGATGTAGTTCGCTGTTTTCGGTGTCAAAAGCCTCGTTGTATCTACGCCTCAAAGCCTTTAACCTCTAACCATCGTCAGATGCTACAAGAGGTCAAAAACACAACCGTGTTTGCTTGTGGAAGTGCTTTACTTTTACCAGGACATTCGCTCGAAGGACGCGTCTACACCAAAACCCTTACTTGCTCTGCGTCAATACAGAGAGCATTCTACTCTAGTGGTTTTGCCGAGTTTGATGTTTGCTCTCAGTGCGGAGGAAAGAGCGGTGAAGTGTTAGAATCGGCACGACGCACTACAAAATATGGACCTGAATTACCTGTATGTGAACGATGTAAATATGGTTTAATCACCCTTAATGACGAAATATAAATATATACATTAAAGATTTATCATTTTCAGAATGATGTATGGAACACAGTTGATCATCGATCCCCTAACACGCAAGATTAACCCCAAATGTGCTGCTCTTTAAATTTTGGCCTATTGAATCGTATTATTTTTGCTGCCAATAGTTGGTGTACGTATCCTCTGACAAAAGGTTTTTCAACGGGGAGCCTTATTTGAGGGTGCCAATGAGGGTACCCAATTGTCAGCGAATTCCTCATTTTTCGGCAGAATGTCAGTTAACTGTAATATACCCTCTTATTTTTCGGTAAAACATCGTGCATCCTATTCGTTTACGATCATGCGTAGTAAGTTTCAAACCAATGGCTTACAAAATCTAATGACATAATGAACGATATAAAGGGCGAGGTGACTGTGGAACTCTCTCGAGTTATTAAGGGTAAAGATGCCGTAAACAGCCGGCATCACTTGTAATTAGCCACGCCTGTTTTTCTACAAATTTCTGCTCTGTAATTGGTCCTTTTTTGTTCATATTTACCTCAAGTAACTCAAAAATCATCATCACAATACTCAGTGGCACCAAAAATGAATATGAGTCCTGCCAGAAGTGGTTTAAGCTTATCGCTCGCACAGATCGCCAGTGGTGCGAATTCTCCGCTACCATCGACTCCAAGTCCTAAAAGCCCAAAAAAAGATTTTGAAGCACTCTTCTTTCCATCATGTGATATCACAAAAAACAAATCTCTTAGTCCAGCTTACACTGGACAAAGAGTTTGTGATGTAGTTCGCTGTTTTCGGTGTCAAAAGCCTCGTTGTATCTACGCCTTAAAGCCTTTAACCTCTAACCATCGTCAGATGCTACAAGAGGTCAAAAACACAACCGTGTTTGCTTGTGGTAGTGCTTTACTTTTACCAGGACATTCGCTCGAAGGACGCGTCTACACCAAAACCCTTACTTGCTCTGCGTCAATACAGAGAGCATTCTACTCTAGTGGTTTTGCCGAGTTTGATGTTTGCTCTCAGTGGGGAGGAAAGAGCGGTGAAGTGTTAGAATCGGCACGACGAACTACGAAATATGGACCTGAATTACCTGTATGTGAACGATGTAAATATGCTTTTACAGTCTGAACCTTTGGATAACCTTTCGTATTTTTGCGTTTTTAGTAAGGTATAGCTCTATTAAAACCTTTACGACAGGCCTAAACCTCGAAAAGTTGCATAAGCAAAGAAGAGAAATTTCAAAAGTCGAACGCCGACTTTCCATTGTTACTTGTGAGACAAAATCTAATTTTATTACATTTCATTAGATTTAATTAATAGTTTTTTGTAAAATATACAGAAATAAAAACCGTGTATAGAAATATTTAACGTTAAAAACATTGGTGTGAGATACCGGTTTTACTTTCCTTTCTTTGAATACCGGCGCGATTATTTATCGATTCTTTCTTTCCATATTGGCGAGTTGGGCTGAGTCCAGCCAAATGGGAACAACGCTTTGAAGTCAAAGGGTTGAAAAAACTGGAGTCTGTGGCTGCAAAAAATATCGTAATGAAGTATAATTTAGTGGGAGAAAAAATAAACATGAGACAGTGCCCATAAGGTAACGATTAACTGAAATCAAGATAACATTTCCCAACCCCCTTCCCCAAGGGGTTACTTGAAATTTCTTTGTTCAAATACTCATCAAGAATCACAAACATCGCTAATAATAATTTAAATTTACCAAAAATAAATAAGCAAACCATAACACAAAAATGTGTGAAAAAAATAATTGTTTAAGGTTTAAAATCAGGGACCGTGGTTGATTATATGCTTTAGCACAGGTAGCCCAATTTAGATAAAATTGAAAGGTTAAAATAAAATCAGAAACGAATCGCTTGTATTGTTTTGTGTGTTTCGTGTGTGTGTGTTTGTGGCCAAGATATTGTCCTCTTTAGCAAAAGCAAATGGAAAATATCAAAATTAAGTAAAATATTTTTGCAACCCTTTGTTGTCCTTATATAAGAGGGCAGTTACATTGTGGCATTATTAACTAGAATCCCTTGCACACTTTCTTTTGTTTAGTTAATTAGCACAAATTGTCTTAGTACTTTCATAAGGCAATACAAATTTGAATAAGAAGAAATTTTGAGAAGCATTTTGGTAGTGGGAGTCAAATGACACCATCATGCAAACAGCCATTCCCCTACTAAGGGTCCTCCAGTTGGTCACTGCAGCACAAAAATACTATTGAAAATGAATGTATCAATACTGTACTGTGACAATTTAACTTACAAGTCTGGCGATGAGAAGCCCTGTGTGGCAGGATAAAGTGCTTCGTACTGTCTACCGTCCCCTGAGCCATGGATTGCAAAGGCATTGATTCTATTGACAGATGGTGGAAAGTACTCAATAGGGATGAGAGCTGATCCACTCCAACTCTTGTTGGTCTTGTCTATTGTTACTTCATATTCAAGTGGTAGTTTATCCTATTTAAAAACAAATGAAAATTGAGTCTCATATAATGGGCTCAAAAGTCTTTAAACTTACTAACTGACTTTCTGACTGAATGACTGACTGACTGACCGACTGACTGACTGACAGACTGACTGACACACTGACTGATTGATTGACTGACTGACTGACCGACTGACTGACAGACTGACTGACTGACTGACTGACTGACAGACTGACTGACTGACAGACTGACTGACTGACTGACTGACTGACTGACTGACTGACTGACTGACTGACTGACTGACTGACTGACTGACTGACTGACAGACTGACTGACTGAAGAGCTGGCCACTGCTTTCAACTCAAATCCTCTTTCTCTATCCAATGATAATCCTTGGAATATGCAATAGAAATAATGGTTGGGCTTACTTTGAACATATTTCTTGTGCCATCAAGCAAGAGAACCAGATGTTGTCCATGACTAAATAATAAAATCGAATGAAAAGTTGATTAATTGAAAAATAGTCGTTTAATACTTTTGAGAGCAATCATCACATCTCTAAATCAAATTATGTTTGGGCTTCCTGTGGTTCTTTTTCAGCAAGGTTGCCCTTGAATGTTTAAGCTAAATATATAGGTACATACTGTTCAACTTCTTCACCCTAGTATGTTATGTAATAAATAATTTTATTTGGGGAAGGTGGGGTACGTATACAATTACTGGTTAACCAGTAATTAATAGGTGGGCATATGATGACATCATTTGTTTTAATCAAGAACATGAAATTATTGGAAATTCAAGCAATAAACAAACAAACATCGAAAGTGGCAAGATCCCATTGCTTTGAAAGATATCTGAAAATTTGAGGACAAAATCTCTTGATGGTTTTCAAGTCCACGTTGTGAAATTTGACCGTAAGTGTATGTTGGTTGGCAAGATACAGCCATATCAACCTACATTAACTGCAAAATTTAGCAACTTTAATCTATTATATCTCCTGAACTAATAAAGCAACTGCTCTCAAATTGATAAGTATTATCAACAGTTATGACTTCTTTATATTTCTTAAGTCCAATCCTTTATGGCTCAAAAGTTGATTTTTGGAAACGTAAACCTACGCCCAACTATACATTGCAGCTTTGTTATGTCAAACCATATTGAGTAGTCCTCTCTACTAAACTATGGTCAAACAGTCAGTCAAACAGTCTTTGAAACTTACGGACAAAATTCAACCTCTAGATATCTGTCCTTTTCTCCAAGGAAGAAGACCTCTGCAACTGAAAGAGGATTTAGAAATAAGTAGAGTAAAGAAAACAGCATATATACTCACAGAAGTAAGATTATAAATTATGCTTACCTATTTAGATAACATTTAAAAAAGCAAAAAAATAGATAAAATAAAATAACCTTCATATTCCCACAACTCATCACAAGTCTCTTTAGGAGGTGATGGGGGACATCCTGGGTCATTAAAGAAAGGACCTTGAACATCAACTTTAACAGAGTTCCCATGTGGGCCTGAGCTTAAGCTTAGTTCAACAGACTTGTGATCTATTGGTTTTCCATCCCACTGACTCTTGATTGACAACTTGTAAACCTTTGAGGAGAAAAGAATAAAGTTTGAGGCTGAAGGGATGTCAATATTTTGTAGTTTTAGAGTTTAAAAATTATTTTGCTGTGTTTAACCTTAATTTACTAAGTTGGTAAAAAATATAAACTAGAGTTATTCAAAACCATCGATCTTTGCATTTCTTAAGTACTTTACCTTGCTTTCGGACATAATCAATACAGCAATTTCAGTTAACAGATCAAAAACCAAAGATACATTTGTACCGGAAGTCGTTATCTCTGAAAGCAATAACCCAGTACTCTCTTTCTTGTTATGACCAGGAAGAATGGGTACTAGTTCTAAGAAATACAACCGGAAGTAAAAATAATGTGACAGCAAATTAATACAATGCCAAAAGGAAGTTGCTATACTACTACTGACATTTCTTTATCATAATGGAAGGTAGGAGATGTAATCTTTTGATCTGAATTTACTCTCACTATTGCATAGGTTCGATAGTTGGATTGTGAGGGTATTTTTGCTTTTATTTTGTTTTATCTGGTTAATCCATTTACAGCTGTGTTTAATCAAATTATTGCCTTTGCTCTTGTAGAGGTTCCGCAGGGAAGGCTTGAACTTCGGGTTGGAAATAATTCTCTGCTTGTTAAAATAGCAGGTAAGAAAATTAATTAATTGTCGATATATTGTGTTTTTTTTGTTGTTTTTTTTTTGATCGGATCAGCTAGTCATGATCATGGTTCTTCGAGATGAGTCTTTTTCCCTCTGCGTAAAGAGCAATCATGTGTTGTTTGACCGTCCTTTGGTATGGGTCTGTTACGTTAGCCATGTAATATCCCAGACCTCGATGATCGTGTTTCTCATTTTGGATATAGTAAATTTATTGGCTGAATTAGACAATTTTGAACATTACCATTCAATTTTCAAGCTAAAAAGCTATTCTATCAAAGCGAAAATGAAACTGAAACTGAAACACAGTTCTATATAGCATATATAGAATATAAACAACTGATATCGAAAGTGCTGAATTGACTCTTTCTTTCTTCATAGTAATGATCAAAGAATGGTTCGGAGAATTATTATTCTCAGAAAAAGCCCTGAAGATAATTTCTTGTGCGATGCATGGGATTCCTTTGGACGGAGGTTCAGGTAACCGGCCTGGATTCAAATGGTATCACTATTTGGCGACGTCTTTATTCCTTCTGTTCGTCTGGTTTTCCTTTTCCTTTGAGATGTACTGCACAAAGGTATACTGGATGAGCGACCATCACCTAAAAATTCCTTTAGAAACCCTATTACTGCACATACCTCTGACTATCTCCATGGCAACGTCTTTCACATTGATCGTGTGGTATTTCTACAGTACAAGCAATGAATTTAAGCATCCTCTTACGAGACTAGTGCCTCATTTTGATTTCATGCCTACTGGACAACAAATAAACGTTGGTCCAACCCGCAATGATTGGAAATACTGTAACATTCTTTTTCTTGTGGGAATTCTCAGTGTGGTGTTTGTTTTTTTCTGCTCCTTTAAGCTGGGAGTGTTTTTCGACTTCACCGGCTTACATAAATTCACCGCAAACATTCACGGGTGGAAAAAGATTGTGTATTACACTACAATAGCATTTATATACACTGGTTTTATCGGGGTAGTTGTTGCATGCTGCATTTTCTATATGTGCTGTCGAGATATCGTGCGGCATATTGAATATACCGAGGAGTTGATCTTGGTGGGATCTAAAAAATTCCTTAAGGCCAGACATTATCATGATATCTTATTGAGGTACACAGATGAAGTCATCAACTCCATGAAAAAGTGGTTCGTAATTCACAGTTTTTTCTACCTTTTTATCGTAGTCTGTGTAGCGATAGAGTGGGTCATGGCTTTCTCCCAGATAAAACACCAGCGTCATGACATGGTGCGTATTTTGTTTGGGCAAACAGCAGGTTCTTTTCTCATGGCCTTCAAATTTGCATTTCCTTTCCTGTCTGCCAGTCGTGTGACAGCCCGGTATGACAAGATGTATCGCAGGATAAACAGACAGTGGCGTCCAGTTGTATTGTCTGAGGTTGATGCATTTATGAATTACGCTATTCGTTGCGAGGCAGGCTTTACCTTGTTTGGAATAAGGCTGACGGAGGAATTGGCTTTGATCTCACTTCTGTCATGTTTCCTTCAATTTTTTAACATATATAAAAAGGTGGCTTGAACAGTGAAATGACGAGTTCATAGTTTGACTTTCTATAAGTCCCATAATGCATTGCGCATCAAGAACGATCCAAGATGTCGTAATATGCCTTCTGTTTCGTTATCATTAGTTCACAACTTGCTGTAACGCATCATCGGATCCTTTCGTGAGTTGGCGGGCAGACCTCGTGGCTCGGTTTTAAAATCCCATGATGCATTTTGCACTAAGACGTATTCAATGTATGACGTAAACCAGTGTATGACGTTACTTTTTTGAAGATAGTAATGTTGAAGTTTTAAAATGCATGCATCATTATATACCAGTATACATAAAGCGGAAAAACACGTCGGTTTTAACTCGTGGATACGCTAGGCGCACCCCGCCCTCTCGTCCACTCGCGATCTCAGAGCACAGGGAGCCCAATCTCTGAAAAGTACGAGTAGTATCTTTGATTATTATTTGTATGTATAAATCAGATATAATAAAATAAATATTTCTTGTGGTTAATGTTGTAGTATTGTATAGTCTTCGACTATTTAATAACAAAACGGCCACAAAAAATAAACTTGAAGCTGAACATTGCGCCTGCTCTATTGCCATCCAGCGGAGGGCAGGAAGCCGATAATAAAGGTGTCATAGCTTGGGTTTCCTGTGGTGAACAGTTTTAACTTCCTGTTCGCTCTCATGTTATGAATCAGTTTCAACTTCAACTTGAAGAAAGAAAAATTATTTCCTTCTATATTTGAATTTTCTTTAAACAATGGCAGGTAAGTTGGGTGATATGAACTGAACCCCTCAGGCGAAACGGTTCACGGCAATTTTCACTGTTTTCATGCAATTCATTAAACCGTTAATATATAAGTTGAATGTTCTCTTTTGTATTTCTTTCTCAGAAATTCTAACATCAGAGACAATCCTAAAAGTCGTTTTACGTACAATATTTGGAATACCAATAGCACAAACCCCTAGAAACCAACTCAGATATGGGATATTTCACAACTTGTTATCTGCACTTCTACTTACAAGTATATGGGGTGCCTTTTGTTATGATATGTACTGTGTAAAGACTTACTGGCGAAGTTTCCTTAGACCACATATTCCGATAGAAACACTCTTGCTTCTTATACCACTTAATCTTTCTGGTGCTGTTACCTATACCCTCATGGTGTGGTACTTCTATAGCAACGATTTCCAGAATTCGCACACAAGACTAGTGCCGCACTTTGATTTCATGCCTGAGGGACATCAGGAAGATATTGGGCCAACAAGAAATGACTGGAAGTATGCCAATATCTTTCTTCTCTTTGGAGTCATCATAGTCATTCTGGTTTTGGTCTTTGATTTTGCCTTTAATGTATTTTTTGACTTTGACGGCATTCATAACTTTACGATTCATATCCATGACTTGAAGAGAGATTTGTACTATTTTGATATTGCAGTTATTTACTGGGGATTCGCTGGATCTGTTGTCGCCTGCTGTATTTTTTTCATCTGCTGCAGAGATATTGTACAACACATAGAATTTACAGAGACTCTCATAATAACAAAAGCAAAAAATTACCTAACTGCTAGACACTACCATGAATGTCTGCTGAGATATACAGATGATGTAATGAATACAACTGAACTGTGGTTTGTGGTCCATAGTTTATTCTTCGTATTTATTGTGCTGACTGATGTCTTTGTATGGATCATGGCATTTTCAGAGATTAGACATCAACCTCATAACTTGATACCTATCTTGATGGGACAAGTTGCAGGTTCCTCATTAATAGCTTTCAAGTTTGCATTCCCCTTCCTGGCTGCTAGTCGTGTGACAGCTCGGTATGACAGAATGCATCGCAGGATAAACAGACAGTGGCGTCCAGATAATTTATCCGAGGTTGATGCATTCATGAGTTATGCTATTCGATGTGAGGCAGGCTTTACCTTGTTTGGAATAAAGTTAACAGCTGAATTGGCTCTGATTTCACTGCTGTCGTTTTGCCTTGGGTTTTGCAGAATATTCAAAAACGTTGCTTGAGCACTTTGTCTGGGACCTTTAAGGATTCAACTGGGCAAAATTTTGAGATGTATACTTGGTTAACATTAAAGTTAACTTCTGATAGACCCTGTAGACTAAATTCTGTTCCATTGTTCACAGTCGCACTGTGCTTGGGTTGCGAAGAGTCCCAAGCGGCACCAGCACCTTGCCGAGAAGAGGCGGATTCAGTTCGATTTTGTTGTCTCCCATTAGTTCTTTTTACAGCTAGGTGCGCGCCCATTTAAGTTTTCATGAACGCAATCTTAGCTTAAAATTAATTGGGCTGTTTGTTACCATGGTAACAAATAAAATAAAGACAGTCGTTTTGTGCTCAGGTACATTTCGATTCTTGTCTGCCATTGTTTCAGTCTTATGCACCCTGAAGACAACAAATAGCTGTTCGTTACCATGGTAATCATTAAAGAATAAACGTTGGGTATATTGCAACAAACCACACCCTTTTGTCAAGGATGACGTTCGATATTCACACTTTTTTTAGATTTCTCAGTCAAGCAAAAAATTAGTGACAATCCTGATAACTTAGCAATATTATATCAAAGTCCACCGTATTCATGTCTCTACGGCCTCCACAAATATCACCATTAACATTCTTCACAATGGCACAAGTTCTCTACCTTCGACTCCAAGCCCTAAAAGCCCAAAAAAAGATTTTGAAGCACTCTTCTCTCCATCATGTGATATCACAAAAAACAAATCTCTTAGCTTACACTGGACAAAGAGTTTGTGATGTAGTTCGCTGTTTTCGGTGTCAAAAGCCTCGTTGTATCTACGCCTCAAAGCCTTTAACCTCTAACCATCGTCATATGCTACAAGAGGTCAAAAACACAACCGTGTTTGTTGTGGAAGTGCTTTACTTTTACCAGGACATTCGCTCGAAGGACGCGTCTACATCAAAACCCTTACTTGCTCTGCGTCAATACAGAGAGCATTCTACTCTAGTGGTTTTGCCGAGTTTGATGTTTGCTCTCAGTGGGGAGGAAAGAGCGGTGAAGTGTTAGAATCGGTACGAACTAGAAAATATGGACCTGAATTACCTGTATGTGAACGATGTAAATATGCTTTTACAGTCTGAACCTTTGGATAACCTTTCGTATTTTTGCGTTTTTAGTAAGTATAGCTCTATTAAAACCTTTACGACAGGTCTAAAGCCCCGTTTACACTGGCGATTTTTGCGGCGAATTTTGCTGCGATTTTTGTGGCAATTTTCGGAAATATGAAATCTTTTGTCTCATCCTTCAAAAGAGACATTCGTCTAGGAAAATCTTGGTATCCTGAAAAAAACTTTACAAGTAAATTCTTTACCATTATTTATTATGGACAAAATCGAAAAAAAAAAAAAAAAAAAAAAAAAAAAATCGCAGCAAAAATTGCCGCAAAAATCGCTAGTGTAAACGGGGCTTAAACCTCGAAAAGTTGCATAAACAAAGAAGAGAAATTTCAAAATAAAAGTCGAACGCCGACTTTCCATTGTTACTTGTGAGACAAAATCTAATTTTATTACATTTCATTAGATTTAATTAATAGTTTTTTGTAAAATATACAGAAATAAAAACCGTGTATAGAAATATTTATCGTTAAAAAAATTTGTGTGAGATACCGGTTTTACTTTCCTTTCTTTGAATACCGGCGCGATTATTTATCGATTCTTTCTTTCCATATTGGCGAGTTGGGCTGAGTCCAGCCAAATGGGAACAACGCTTTGAAGTCAAAGGGTTGAAAAAACTGGAGTCTGTGGCTGCAAAAAATATCGTAATGAAGTATAATTTAGTGGGAGAAAAAATAAACATGAGACAGTGCCCATAAGGTAACGATTAACTGAAATCAAGACAACATTTCCTCACCCCCTTCCCCAAGGGGTTACTTGAAATTTCTTTGTTCAAATACTCATCAAGAATCACAAACATCGCTAATAATAATTTAAATTTACCAAAAATAAATAAGCAAACCATAACACACAAATGTGTGAAAAAAATAATTGTTTAAGGTTTAAAATCAGGGACCGTGGTTGATTATATGCTTTAGCACAGGTAGCCCAATTTAGATAAAATTGAAAGGTTAAAATAAAATCAGAAACGAATCGCTTGTATTGTTTTGTGTGTGTGTGTGTTTGTGGCCAACATAGTGTCCTCTTTAGCAAAAGCAAATGGAAAATATTTAAATGAAGTAAAATATTTTTGCAACCCTTTGTTGTCCTTATATAAGAGGGCAGTTACATTGTGGCATCATTAACTAGAATCCCTTGCACACTTTCTTTTGTTTAGTTAATTAGCACAAATTGTCTTAGTACTTTCATAAGGCAATACAAATTTGAATAAGAAGAAATTTTGAGAAGCATTTTGGTAGTGGGAGTCAAATGACACCATCATGCAAACAGCCATTCCCCTACTAAGAGTCCTCCAGTTGGTCACTGAAGCACAAAAATACTATTGAAAATGAATGTATCAATACTGTACTGTGACAATTTAACTTACAAGTCTGGCGATGAGAAGCCCTGTGTGGCAGGATAAAGTGCTTCGTACTGTCTACAGTCCCCTGAGCCATGGATTGCAAAGGCATTGATTCTATTGACAGATGGTGGAAAGTACTCAATAGGGATGAGAGCTGATCCACTCCAACTCTTGTTGGTCTTGTCTATTGTTACTTCATATTCAAGTGGTAGTTTATCCTATTAAAAACAAATGAAAAATTGAGTCAAAAATATAATGGGCTCAAAAGTCTTTACTTAAACTTACTTACTAACTGACTGACTGACTAACAGATTGACTGACTGACTGACTGACTAACAAATTGACTGACAGACTGACTGACTGACAGACTGACTGACTGTCTGACTGACATACTGGCTGACAGACTGACTGAATGACTGACTGACTGAAAAGCTGGCCACTGCTTTAAACTCAAATCCTCTTTCTCTATCCAATGATAATCCTTGGAATATGCAATAGAAATAATGGTTGGGCTTACTTTGAACATATTTCTTGTGCCATCCAGCATGAGAACCAGATGTTGTCCATGACTAAATAATAAAATTGAAAGAAAAGTTGATTATTTAAAAAGAGTGGTATGATACTTTTGAGAGCAATCATCACATATTTAAATCAAATTATGTTTGGGCTTCCTGTGGTTCTTTTTCAGCAAGGTTGCCCTTGAATGTTTAAGCTAAATATATATGTACATACTGTTCAGCTTCTTCACCCTAGTATGTTATGTAATAAATAATTTTATTTGGGGGGGAGGGGATACAATTACTGGTTAACCGGTAGTTAATACATGGCAGCTTTGTTATGTCAAACCATATCGAGTAGTCCTCTCTACTAAACTATGGTCAAACAGTCGGTCAAACAGTCTTTGAAACTTACGGACAAAATTCAACCTCTAGATATCTGTCCTTTTCTCCAAGGAAGAAGACCTCTGCAACTGAAAGAGGATTTAGAAATAAGTAAAGTAAAGAAAACAGCACATATACTCACAGAAGTAAGATTATAAATTATGCTTACCTATTTAGATAACATTTAAAAAAGCAAAAAGAAAAATAAATAAATAAATAAATAAATAATGATAAAAAATAAAAAAAAAATAAAAATTACTACTGCTTAGAGACCTTCATATTCCCACAACTCATCACAAGTCTCTTTAGGAGGTGATGGGGGACATCCTGGGTCATTAAAGAAAGGACCTTGAACATCAACTTTAACAGAGTTCCCATGTGGGCCTGAGCTCAGGCTTAGTTCAACAGGCTTGTGATCTATTGGTTTTCCATCCCACTGACTCTTGATTGACAACTTGTAAACCTTTGAGTTGAAAAGATTAAAGTTTGAGGCTGAAGGGATGTCAATATTTTGTAGTTTTAGAGTTTAAAAATTATTTTGCTGTGTTTAACCTTAATTTACTAAGTTGGTAAAAAATATAAACTAGAGTTATTCAAAACCATCGATCTTTGCATTTCTTAAGTACTTTACCTTGCTTTCGGACATAATCAATACAGCAACTTCAGTTAACAGATCAAAAACCAAAGATACATTTGTACCGGAAGTCGTTAGTTCTGAAAGCAATAACCCAGTACTCTCTTTCTTGTTATGACCAGGAAGAATGGGTACTAGTTCTAAGAAATACAACCGGAAGTAAAAATAATGTGACAGCAAATTTAATACAATGCCAAAAGGAAGGTGCTATACTACTACTGGCATTTCTTTATCATAATGGAAGGTAGGAGATGTAATCTTTTGATCTGAATTTACTCTCACTATTGCATAAGTTCAATAGTTGGATTGTGAGGGTATTTTTACTTTTTTTTGTTTTATCTGGGGTTAATCCATTTACAGCTGTGTTTAATGCACTTGTCATCGGCTTCCACGAGGGGGGCACCCCTCAAAATTGTTATGGAGTTGAAATAACAGATCACAAAAGTAAACACAAAACAGTAGAGTGCACACACTAAATCCATAAAACAAACTGGAGACAAGATCTTAGTAACATGTATAGCAAATAGAGCATTTGATAATATCTTAACTTTCTACAAACTCTTACTGAAATAATAAATCAGCATCTGTCTCAAGCTTTCACTTGCTGCTACAGTTACAGTAACTTGACCTTCAGTATCCGCCATTTTATGCATGACTAGTTTTCAGTTTACGAGCGGCGTAGGTTAACACAGCAACCCCAATGCCATTAAATCGAAGTCAAAATAAAACTCAAACAAAAAACGATGTTTATGCCTCCGTTTGCTTTTTTAGACCTTTAGAGTCCAATACTTTATTGAAAACAACTCTTTACAAAGAACTCTAATGCTTCCAGGGGGTTTCAGAACATTTTATCTATCTACCACTATTCCCCCAGGTACTGGGGCAAGGATTTAAGGCTAAGTCCCCACTTTCCCCCACATTTCCCCGAGTCTAGCCCGGGGTCCCCCGCCTCGTGGAAGCCGATGACAAGTGCATTAATCAAAGTATTGCCTTTGCTCTTGTAGAGGTTCCGCAGGGAAGGCTGAACTTCGGGTTGGAAATAATTCTCTGTTTGTTAAAATAGCAGGTAATAGAATTAATTAATTGTCGATATATTTTGGTTTTGTGTGTGTGTGTTTTTTTTTTTTGTTTTTTTGCTTTTTGTTTGGATCAGATCAGCTAGTCATGATCATGGTTCTTCGAGATGAGTCTTTTTTCCTCTGCGTAAAGAGCAATCATGTGTTGTTTGACCGTCCTTTGGGTCTGTTACGTAGCCATTTAATATACCAGACCTCGATGATCGTGTTTCTCATTTTGTATATAGTAAATTTATAGGCTGAATTAGACAATTTTCAAAACACTGAAACTGAAACGCAGTTCTATATAGCATATATAGAATATAAACAACTGATATCGAAAGTGCTGAATTGACTCTTTCTTTCTTCATAGTAATGATCAAAGAATGGTTCGGAGAATTATTATCCTCAGAAAAAGCCCTGAAGATAGTTTCTTGTGCGATGCATGGGATTCCTTTGGACGAAGGTTCAGGTAACCGGCCTGGATTCAAATGGTATCACTATTTGGCGACGTCTTTATTCCTTCTGTTCGTCTGGTTTTCCTTTTCCTTTGAGATGTACTGCACAAAGGTATACTGGATGAGCGACCATCACCTAAAAATTCCTTTAGAAACCCTATTACTGCACATACCTCTGACTATCTCCATGGCAACGTCTTTCACATTGATCGTGTGGTATTTCTACAGTACAAGCAATGAATTTAAGCATCCTCTTACGAGACTAGTGCCTCATTTTGATTTCATGCCTACTGGACAACAAATAAACGTTGGTCCAACCCGCATTGATTGGAAGTACTGTAACATTCTTTTCCTTGTGGGAATTCTCAGTGTGGTGTTTGTTTTTTTCTGCTCCTTTAAGCTGGGAGTGTTTTTCGACTTCACCGGCTTACATAAATTCACCGCAAACATTCACGGGTGGAAAAAGATTGTGTATTACACTACAATAGCATTTATATACACTGGTTTTATCGGGGTAGTTGTTGCATGCTGCATTTTCTATATGTGCTGTCGAGATATCGTGCGGCATATTGAATATACCGAGGAGTTGATCTTGGTGGGATCTAAAAAATTCCTTAAGGCCAGACATTACCATGATATCTTATTGAGGTACACAGATGAAGTCATCAACTCCATGAAAAAGTGGTTCGTAATTCACAGTTTTTTCTACCTTTTTATCATAGTCTGTGTAGCGATAGAGTGGGTCATGGCTTTCTCCCAGATAAAACACCAGCGTCATGACATGGTGCGTATTTTGTTTGGGCAAACAGCAGGTTCTTTTCTCATGGCCTTCAAATTTGCATTTCCCTTTCCTGTCTGCCAGTCGTGTGACAGCCCGGTATGACAAGATGTATCGCAGGATAAACAGACAGTGGCGTCCAGTTGTATTGTCTGAGGTTGATGCATTTATGAATTACGCCATTCGTTGCGAGGCAGGCTTTACCTTGTTTGGAATAAGGCTGACGGAGGAATTGGCAGTGATCTCACTTCTGTCATGTTTCCTTCAATTTTTTAACATATATAAAAAGGTGGCTTGAACAGTGAAATGACGAGTTCATAGTTTGACTTTCTATAAGTCCCATAATGCATTGCGCATCAAGAACGATCCAAGATGTCGTAATATGCCTTCTGTTTCGTTATCATTAGTTCACAACTTGCTGTAACGCATCATCGGATCCTTTCGTGAGTTGGCGGGCAGACCTCGTGGCTCGGTTTTAAAATCCCATGATGCATTTTGCACTAAGACGTATTCAATGTATGACGTAAACCAGTGTATGACGTTACTTTTTTGAAGATAGTAATGTTGAAGTTTTAAAATGCATGCATCATTATATACCAGTATACATAAAGCGGAAAAACACGTCGGTTTTAACTCGTGGATACGCTAGGCGCACCCCGCCCTCTCGTCCACTCGCGATCTCAGAGCACAGGGAGCCCAATCTCTGAAAAGTACGAGTAGTATCTTTGATTATTATTTGTATGTATAAATCAGATATAATAAAATAAATATTTCTTGTGGTTAATGTTGTAGTATTGTATAGTCTTCGACTATTTAATAACAAAACGGCCACAAAAAATAAACTTGAAGCTGAACATTGCGCCTGCTCTATTGCCATCCAGCGGAGGGCAGGAAGCCGAAAATAAAGGTGTCATAGCTTGGGTTTCCTGTGGTGAACAGTTTTAACTTCCTGTTCGCTCTCATGTTATGAATCAGTTTCAACTTCAACTTGAAGAAAGAAAAATTATTTCCTTCTATATTTGAATTTTCTTTAAACAATGGCAGGTAAGTTGGGTGATATGAACTGAACCCCTCAGGCGAAACGGTTCACGGCAATTTTCACTGTTTTCATGCAATTCATTAAACCGTTAATACATAAGTTGAATGTTCTCTTTTGTATTTCTTTCTCAGAAATTCTAACATCAGAGACAATCCTAAAAGTCGTTTTACGTACAATATTTGGAATACCAATAGCACAAACCCCTAGAAACCAACTCAGATATGGGATATTTCACAACTTGTTATCTGCACTTCTACTTACAAGTATATGGGGTGCCTTTTGTTATGATATGTACTGTGTAAAGACTTACTGGCGAAGTTCCCTTAGACCACATATTCCGATAGAAACACTCTTGCTTCTTATACCACTTAATCTTTCTGGTGCAGTAACCTATACCCTCATGGTGTGGTTCTTCTATAGCAACGATTTCCAGAATTCGCACACAAGACTAGTGCCACACTTTGATTTTATGCCTGAAGGACATCAGGAAGATATTGGGCCAACAAGAAATGACTGGAAGTATGTCAACATCTTTCTTCTCTTTGGAGTCATCATAGTCATCCTGGTTTTGGTCTTTGCTTTTGTCTTTAATGTATTTTTTGACTTTGACGGCATTCATAACTTTACAATTCATATCCATGACTTGAAGAGAGATTTGTACTATTTTGATATTGCAGTTATTTACTGGGGATTCGCTGGATCTGTTGTCGCCTGCTGTATTTTTTTCATCTGCTGCAGAGATATTGTACGACACATAGAATTTACAGAGACTCTCATAATAACAAAAGCAAAAAATTACCTAACTGCTAGACATTACCATGAATGTCTGCTGAGATATACAGATGATGTAATGAATACAACTAAACTGTGGTTTGTGGTCCATAGTTTATTCTTCATATTTATTGTGCTGACTGATGTCTTTGTATGGATCATGGCATTTTCTAAGATTAAACATCAACCTCATAACTTAATACCTATCTTGATGGGACAAGTTGCAGGTTCCTCATTAATAGCTTTCAAGTTTGCATTCCCCTTCCTGGCTGCCAGTCGTGTGACAGCTCGGTATGACAGAATGTATCGCAGGATAAACAGACAGTGGCGTCCAGATAATTTATCCGAGGTTGATGCATTCATGAGTTATGCTATTCGATGCAAGGCAGGCTTTACCTTGTTTGAAATAAGACTGACAGCGGAATTGGCTCTTATCTCTTTACTTTCTTGCTTTATTGGACTCTTCAAGCTATATAAAAAGTTACTTTAAAGCCTAGTTTTATTGCATGAAGTCTGGGGTGTTGTTCCGTATAGTTTATATATAAATTTATAATAATAATAATGATGATTATTAAAAAACAATGAAAAATTTTTTACCACAATTTTTAGAAATGTCACAACTTCAAAGAAAACAGCTCAAAGTTTTTGTTATTGTATTTGAATTTTGAACAATATTATTATTTGACATATGCATGTATGATGTCTTTCGAGTTGGGCTTCCTTTGTACAGTTAGTCACGGGCTGTAACCGGAAGTAAACAACCCTGTCCGTAACTCACTAACTCATTCGAAAGGGCTCTTTGTGTTCGCTTTCAAAATGGCAGGTAAGATCATGGCTTAATTTATCACAATTTCAGTATAGGTAAGAATAAACAGTGATACAAATATTCATGTTTAGGGATTTAGTTATTGTACTAGCTAGACGTCCACTAGCTATTGGAATGATCGTGAATTATTCGAAGATGCTACTAGTTTCTCCATCGACATCTAAACATTTTCAAGATGTTATGAATGTTTAGAAATGATCAATTTCGATATTTCAAGCATTTCATTGCAATAATTTTACGAAGGTTTACACCTATATTTCATTTATATCTTAAAACAAATAAGTCACTTAAACGGAAAATGCATCAGTTTCGTTTAGACACTACATCTGAGTTTGCCAGTATAACGGTTGACTTTTTAAAATCAATTCACCAACAGTATAGAGTCAAAAAAGATCAAATACCCCGGAGGCATGTTGGCATATAGTTCAGCTCGTTAAAAATTCTATAAAATCGGCTATTTTTCTAAGCAGCCCCGGTTTAATACCGGTCGTCACGTTTAAAAGCTTTCTAAAATGCTTACGTGACCTCGGTAAAAATACTTGCGTTACCATTATAGCACTGAGTAACTTTCAAAATGTTTAATTTTAGAATTCCTAAAATCTGAGAAAATCCTCAAAGTTGTTTCATGCATAATTTATGGCATTTCTACACAAGTGCAATCTCGAAACCGTCATGGATGTGGTGTACGTCAGTGCTTGATGTCAGGACCACTAGTCGCATTCTTGTGGTATTCGTTTGCTTTTGAGATGTACTGTATAAAAACGTACTGGAGAAATAGTTCATTGAAACCACAGATTCCTCTAGAAACACTTCTAATTATGATACCACTTACGCTTTCTGGTGCAATAACCTATACTCTAATGGTGTGGTACTTCTATAGCAACGATTTCCAGCATTCTCACACGAGACTAGTGCCGCACTTTGATTTTATGCCTGAAGGACATCAGGAAGATATTGGGCCAACAAGAAATGACTGGAAGTATGTCAACAACATTCTCCTTATTGGTTTTACTAGTGTTGGTTCTGTTTTTTACTGTTGCTTTGGACTCAATGTGTTTTTTGACTTCAGTGGTATTCATAACTTTGCAGTACACATTCATGATTGGAAGAAAACTCTATATTATATCGACATTGGAATTATTTACTGGGGATACATCAGCGCTGTTGTCGCCTGCTGTATTTTTTTCATCTGTTGCAGAGATATTGTACGACACATAGAATTTACAGAGACTCTCATAATAACAAAAGCAAAAAAGTACCTAACTGCTAGACATTACCATGAATGTCTGCTGAGATATACAGATGATGTAATGAATACAACTAAACTGTGGTTCGTGGTCCATAGTTTGTTTTTTGCATTCATTGTGCTAACAGATGCAGTTGCATGGATTATGGCTTTTTCAGAGATAAACCGCAACCACAAAAATATGGTCCACATAATAATGGGACAAACTGCAGGTTCTTTTCTTATTGCCTTCAAGTTTGCATTCCCCTTCCTGGCTGCCAGTCGTGTGACAGCTAGGTATGACAAGATGTATCGCAGGATAAACAGACAGTGGCGTCCAGATGTATTGTCTGAGGTTGATCCATTTATGGATTACGCTATTCGATGTGAGGCAGGTTTTACCTTGTTTGGAATAAAGTTAACAGCTGAATTGGCTCTGATTTCACTGCTGTCGTGTTTCCTTGGGTTTTGCAGAATATTCAAAAACATTGCTTGAGCACTTTGTCTGGGACCTTTAAGGATTCAACTGGGCAAAATGTTGAGATGTACTTGGTTAACATTGAAGTTAACTTTTGATAGACCCTGTAGACTAAATTCTGTTCCATTGTTCACAGTCGCACTGTGCTTGGGTTGCGAAGAGTCGCAAGCGGCACCAGCACCTTGCCGAGAAGGGGCGGATCCATCAGCTGAGTGTGATGCTTGGACGTTTCAGAGCCTGAGGCCACTGAACTCAACTGGCTGGTGCCTATTCAATTAGAGGCCCAAAGAAGAGAGGAAGTTAAAGAAAGAAAGAAAAAACATACTGAGAAGTGTGCAGTGACAGAGCAAGCGATAAGCTGCCAAGGTCGTTCCGAGAAGACAAGTGAAGGTTACTGTTCAAGGCTGCACGCCCATTTATACTTCAATTCAACTTCCTTCAAATAATACAATCAAAAAAGGGATTACCTTACAGCAAAATGGTTTCGCTAAAGTTTCATTGAAATAACATGATATGGATTACTCATCAAGATGAAACTATTGATCATGCCAGTAACAAAGACTTCTTAGACCCCGTCCACACGTATCCGCAAATTTTTGTATCCGCAATTTTTTTACGGATACGGATTGCGTCCACGTGTCCGAAAATGTTTGTGCCCGTATCCGCAAATTCTAAGAAAACGGATACGTGTGGACGGTGAAAACGATTCGAATACGCTGCGTGTGGACGCAAACATTCTCGTATCCGCAAAAAATAATTTGCGGATACAAAAATTTCCGAATACGTGTGGACGGGACCTTAGAGGTCTTACAGCAGATTCTATAACTTCGTATTCTAGTTCTCTCAGCCTTCCCTGAGCTATCCCACTTTTATGGAGTACGAACGAATGTGAAGTTTTGAGACCAAGGAACTAGTACTGTTGCAGGCCTTGTTGGAATTTTTAAAAATAGTTATTAAAAATATTGTAATATCAGTGGCGGATCCAGGATTTTTCAAAGGGGGGTTCCTTTTCTTAAACTGTGCGTAATTCTCTTTTGTTTAGTCGATGTTTGACAAAAAAAAATGGCTCTAATCACCTAATTTACTATCTAGTAACGGAACTTAAAGGCAAATTAAACATTATAACAGCAAATATCTATCATTTTGTGTTCAACATTATCTTTGTGGATACTTTTAAGCAAAATTTATATAAGACATATTTCTATTACCTAGAAGATCAAACCTTCAAGGGGGGTTCCGTAAATATTAAAAAAACACTTCGCATGGGACTCTAATTTTTCAATATTGGGTTTCCTGTGTTGGAATCCTGACAAGAATGACCGGAAGCAAAACGCTTGATCGCTTGCTCCGATCAAAAAGTGAAATTAGTGTCGTTTTAACTCTGTTTCTTTTCAGCAATGGCAGGTAAGACTAGTAATAGACTCTATAATACGTATTATTTTTAAGCTACTACTCGGCATACTTGTGAACATCAGACAATAATTCTGTCATATATATGTATATTTGTCGGCATCAGCTGACAGACATGAATTTTTATCTCTCCTCGCCAAAACAGAAAATGCTAAAACACAAAAGATATTTACATGTAAGACTGATGTCCAAATTTTTTCGATTATCTTCAAATTTTCTATTAGTCATTATTTATTATACATCCTGTTGTTTGATCAATTCTCGCTTAATAACGAAATCATATATTGGATAACTATACTTGTAATATTTTCTTTGTATCGTTTTCATTTCCTGTTTATTACTAGGGAAGGGGTGGTACAAAAAGGGGGGTGGGCCGCCAATTTTCATTTAGGGAGAATGGGTCCATATACATTTATGCAATAATTATTCAATATTTTATGTAGGCTTGTATTTAGTTGGAGCAAGGGGTTGGGGGGGGGGGGGGGAGGCTGAAAAGATACCAGTATCACAAAAAGAGGGGTCAACCAAAAGGAACGTGCCATACCTAATTTTACATCACCCCCCCTCTCCCTCTAAATATTGACCAGTACCTTATTTCTGCTATATATATCTGCTTTCAATTTCTGAAGGGTTTTTAAATTTCAAAATTCAAATGCACACCCCTTTTGGTTTCTACTGATCTCTTTATACTGTACTTTCAGTATTCTAGTTAAGGTTTTTCCGGACCCTTGCTACTGCGCATCCATAACTTAACAAAGTATTTTGCTAATTCATGGAACTTTTGAGGCAAAAATGAAATGTTTTCAAAACATGCTTAGATTTTCATTGCTTTTGACCACTCTTTTGATTCAAAACAACAAATTTATAACTTTATAAAAATGAAGTAACAAAAAATGAATTTGACATGTTATTCTCAAAATCAATTCGAAATACGTCTTAGATTCTCTGGAGATTACAAAGACGATTTGACATGTTTCAGACGGAGGTAAATGTACTAGAACCCAGTCCCGCGAGCGACAGGATTTGTGTTTTTTGACCAAAAACTTGGATTTAGTCGCTCATTGCTCGTCTATTAGTACGGTGACCCCCTCTTTTCATTCGGAGCTAGATATCATATTCTTTGGATTTAGTGCGGAAAGAAAAAAAATCATAGTTAAAATTGTCATGAATTTTCGACATTTTTACAACTACACACGCATATAACTGCGCCGAATTAGAAGCAATTTCGCTTCTAAAATTATTTTTTCAAACTACTTGCAAAAGATTGGATGGATTTTTTATCTAGATATGTTTTCTAGACTCAACACCTATAGTTTAAAACAGTTTTCATTTTTTCTTTGTTAAATCGATTCGAGTAATTCGAATTTATTAGAGGAGGCAGATTTTCGGCAAAAACGCGCGGAAAACTGAAAGATCCCTCCTTTTTGAAGCCTTATATTTCGATAACCAATACGGCGAGCCCTTCTCTTTTTTCATTATTTGAATACCCTAACAATGAACTTCAAATGACAGAATTTAAAAAAAAATTCATTGAAGAATTTTAAAGATCCGGTACTACCTTAAATGTTTCTGTATATTACCAACAAAACGATCAAAAAAATTCGCTTGAAATTTTCGAATTATTTGACTACTTTGTAATTTCCATGCAGATATGTAGCAAAAATATTAAATAGATCTGTCTTGAACCTCCGAGCTGCCCCACCAACCTTAGTCTCCCCCACAGCCGCTTTCAGTGTCGTCACGCAACGCTTTCTCCCCCGAGTAGCTACTCAGGGGAGAAAGCGTTGCGTGACGACACTGAAAGCGGCTGTGGGGGAGACTACACCAACCTCCCCAACCTCAAGACATATAGAAAAGAAAATAAAAAATTAACTAAAATTCCCTGAAATTGTTTTTTCTGTAGTTTTGAATTTAATTTGCCATTAGTCTTTTGAGATCAATAATTATTAGTGGTTGATGAAAAAGACAATTATATTTGATTGTTAATTAGCTGGTGTAATTACTGTGTATTTAATCTAATTTTTTTTTACTAATAGACTTTTTCAAATCGGAGAACATTCTCAAAGTGGTCTCATGCATAATTTTTGGCATCCCCTTCAGAGGTACCTCAAGGAATCAGTTCCGCACTTGGCTACCTCAAAGCTGGTTATCAGCACTTTTAGTTATGTTGATGTGGTATTCATTCAGCTTTGAAATGTACTGTACAAAGACTTACTGGAGGAGTTCTTTGAAACCACAGATCCCTGTCGAAACACTCTTGCTCCTTATATTGCTCCTATTTTCTGGTGCAGTAACCCTTACTTTAATGGTGCGGTACTTCTATAGCAATGATTTCCAGAATTCGCACACAAGACTAGTGCCACACTTTGATTTCATGCCTGAGGGACATCAGGAAGATATTGGACCAACAAGAAATGACTGGAAGTATGCCAATATCTTTCTTCTCTTTGGAGTCATCATAGTCATCCTGGTTTTTTACTGTTCTTTTATACTTGATGTATTTTTTGACTTTGATGGTATTCACAAGTTTATTACTCACATTTATCATTGGAAGAAAATACTGTACTACATTGATGTTTGCTTCATTTACTTGGGATTCATTGCAGCTGTTGTCGCCTGCTGTATTTTTTTCATCTGCTGCAGAGATATTGTACAACACATAGAATTTACAGAGACTCTCATAATAACAAAAGCAAAAAAATACCTAACCGCTAGACATTACCATGAATGTCTGCTGAGATATACAGATGATGTAATGAATACAACTAAACTGTGGTTCATGGTCCATAGTTTGTTCTTCATGTTTATTGTGCTGACTGATGTGGTTGCGTGGACCAAGACTTTCCCACAGATAAATAACCAGGTCAACAACATTATCTACATTGTAATTGCACAGGTTACAGGTTCTTTTCTCGTTGCCTTCAAGTTTGCATTCCCCTTCCTGGCTGCCAGTCGTGTGACAGCTAGGTATGACAAGATGTATCGCAGGATAAACAGACATTGGCGTCCAGATGTATTGTCTGAGGTTGATCCATTTATGGATTACGCTATTCGATGTGAGGCAGGCTTTACCTTGTTCGGAATAAAGTTAACAGCTGAATTGGCTCTGATTTCACTACTTTCTTGTTTTGTTGGAATTTTCAAGTTATATAACAAACTTTTTTAAATCTTAATTTTTTTTAACACCCAAAATAATTTACAATCATTGTTAACAGTTGCAGAATTTGGCTTAACCATTGCTACTTCATTAACAAGCTCCATGCTTTTTCTATCCACAGCTATAATGCAGATATAAAATGTGATAAATAAGCTAATATATACAATTATTATCTAATATGATACAGCTGTACCTGTGTGTTAAAAAATAAATTATGTACAATAACTTAAAAAGTTAATGTCATTTCTTTATCTTGGGCTTTGTTCAGAGCTGTTTAACTTTGGAAGTTTTCTTACAACAGCTGTCTTTTTAACTGGACCTTTTTGGGGGTCCAGAATCCTTTGGTTGTCTGGTAAACCAAATATACTACTTCCCCTGAAAGAAAAAATGAAACATTTTAGTAAAACATAAGAACAACTTAAAGTATGCAATTGATGGATGATGATGGTGACGTTGAGGATGGTGATGGTGACAATGAGGATTGTGATGGTGATGATGAGGATGGTGATGATGAGGATGGTGATGGTGATGATGAGGATTGTGATGGTGATGATGAGGATGGTGATGGTGATGATTGTGGTGATGATGATGATGATGGTGATGATGATGATGATGATGGTGATGGTGATGATGACAATGATGATAATGGTGGTGATGGTGATGATGATGGTGATGATAACGATGATGATAATGGTGGTGATGGTGATGATGATGATGGGATGATGATTTTAGTGGTGATGATGATGGTGATGACAAGGATGGATAATGATGTTACTGATGACAGTGATGACAGTGATGATAATGCCATTATTACTGATGATTAATTGATAGTCAAGGTTAAGGTCATACCCACAAGATTTTGTGGGGCTCTCTCTGATTGGTCAATTATGAAGAAAGGAATGTTGTTCAAGTTTGAGCAGACGCTACTGGGGGAATGACAGGAACCGGAAGCGCCTCACAGCGGCTGCAAAGGAGGCTAGTGTTAATATGTACTAAAAAATATTCTGAGCATTTGCTGGTATTTTCTACTTCTCTTCGTGGATTGATACGAGTTTTAGAACAATTTTCAGTGAATTTGCGTTGATTTGACCCACTCCGACAACCATGATCCTTTCTGTTTTGATGTGACGTCATAGTGAAATAGGCTCATTGATAGTTAAAATACTTGAGGAAAGCAAGGACCAAAAAATCCTTATGTTTTGAATTAACCTTTTTACTTTAGATTTTTCCCGTTACCTGATTAAGCTCAGTAATGTATTGTTTCCTCTCTTCATTGATTTTATGATATGCCTGTAAAAATGAAGAATACAAAATAAACTATAAAATTTAAAGTGCTACTATGACAAAAATCGCTCAAACTTGGATTCAGCTGAAACTTCCTAAGAATACTCTTTAAAGGTCCAATAATCACTGTATGAAGTGTTTTCTCGATATTCAGGACGAAAGTATGATATTTTTACGATTATTTTTTGGATTCTGTGACGTCATATACTCAACATCAAACATTGCTACCTATATTTCTTTGTATATAAATCCTTAATTTATTTTATTCCTATGAAGCCCAAAGGGTGGCTAATGTGCTTATTTCACATTACTTGTGACTATGATTTATATTTTGGGGTGTTTGGGTATTTCTTTCTCCCTTTACTACTGATATTTTGATCATAAACTACAAACAAATGTATGTAGCGATGTTCGATGTTGAGTGTATGACGTCACAGACTCCAAAAAATAATCGTAAAAATATCATAGTTTCGTCCTGGATATCGAGAAAACACTTCATACAGTGATTATTGGACCTTTAAAGAGTATTCTTAGGAAGTTTCAGCTGAATCCAAGTTTGAGCGATTTTCGTCATAGTAGCACTTTAAGATATTAGATTTGAAAATTTTTTAAGCCTTAGATATATATTATATAATGATAGTACTATGTAGATTCATTGTTGTAACTGGAATGGGAAATTGAAATGTTTTGGCTTATTTTGCTGGCCAATGGGGTAGGGTGATAGGTTTGTGAGAGCCTTGTAGTTGCTCTCATTTGCTTAATTGTTAAACCCAGTGAATAAATAAATGAACTTATATATATGTGTAATGGTTTTTTGGTGCTGACATATAAAAAAATTATATTGAGAAATAAATATATTGTTCATGACCAACCTTTGATTCATTGAAACGAGTCGGTAACTAACCGAAAAGGCCTGGAGACTAGCACTGGATTACTTCCGCAAGTGTACTCCGGTGAGGGGGGGTTTAATTCCAGCAAGAGCCCATACAAGAAAAACTAGCCCCCCCTCTATATTGCTGTTGATATCTGCTACCCCCCCTCATGTTCTATACCTGAATGAACGAACGAATGAATGAATAAATAAACAATTCGCATGGGACTCTAATTTGTCAATATTCGGTTTCCTGTGTTGGAATCCTGACAGGTATGACAGGAAGTAAACGCTTGATCGCCCGGCTCAGATCGAAAAGTGAAAATTAACTCTGTTTCTCTTCAGCCATGGCAGGTAAGACTAGTAATAGACTCTATAATATGTATTATTTTTAAACTACAACTCGGCATACTTGTGAATATCAGACAATAATTCTGTCATATATATGTATATTTTTCGACATCAGCTGACAGACATTTTATCTTCCCTCCCAAAATAGAAAATGCTAAGACAGAATGCTAAAACACAAAAGATATTTACATGTAAGACTGATGTCCAAATTTTTTCGATTATCTTCAAATTTTCTATTACTTATTATTTGACTACTTTGTAATATCCATGCACATATGTAGCAAAAATATTAAACAGTTCTGTCTTGAACCTCTGAGCTGCCCCACCAACCTCCCCAACCTCAAGACATATAAACAGGAAAATAAAAAATTAACTAAAATTCCCTAAAGAAAAATTGTGGTTTCTGTAATTTTGAATTTAATTTGCCATTAGTCTTTTGAGGTCAATAATTATTAGTGGTCGATGAAAAAGACAATTATATTTGATTGTTAATTAGCTGGTGTAATTACTGTGTATTTTATCTGATCTTTTTTTTTTACTAATAGACTTTTTCAAATCGGAGAACATTCTCAAAGTGGTCTCATGCATAATTTATGGCATCCTCTTCAGAGGTACCTCAAGGAATCAGCCCTGCACTTGGCTGCCTCGAAGCTGGTTATCAGTACTTTTAGTTATGTTGATGTGGTATTCATTCAGCTTTGAAATGTACTACATGAAGACTTGCTGGATGAGTTCTTCGAGAACACATATTATTCCTATAGAAACAGTCTTGCTTCTTATAGTACTTGCAATTTCTGGTACAACAACCCACACTTTAATGGTGTGGTACTTCTATAGCAATGATTTCCAGAATTCGCACACAAGACTAGTGCCGCACTTTAATTTCATGCCTGAGGGACATCAGGAAGATATTGGGCCAACAAGAAATGACTGGAAGTATGCCAATATCTTTTTTCTCTTTGGAGTCATCATAGTCATCCTGGTTTTGTACTGTGAATTTGAATTCCATATATTTTTTGACTTTGTTGGCATTCATGACTTTTTAGCCCATATTGATCAATGGAAGAAAACATTGTACCACATTAATTTTCCATTTGGTTGCTTGGGATACACCAGTGCTGTTGTCGCCTGCTGTATTTTTTTCATCTGTTGCAGAGATATTGTACGACACATAGAATTTACAGAGACTCTCATAATAACAAAAGCAAAAAAGTACCTAACTGCTAGACATTACCATGAATGTCTGCTGAGATATACAGATGATGTAATGAATACAACTAAACTGTGGTTCGTGGTCCATAGTTTGTTTTTTGCATTCATTGTGCTAACAGATGCAGTTGCATGGATTATGGCTTTTTCAGAGATAAACCGCAACCACAAAAATATGGTCCACATAATAATGGGACAAACTGCAGGTTCTTTTCTTATTGCCTTCAAGTTTGCATTCCCCTTCCTGGCTGCCAGTCGTGTGACAGCTAGGTATGACAAGATGTATCGCAGGATAAACAGACAGTGGCGTCCAGATGTATTGTCTGAGGTTGATCCATTTATGGATTACGCTATTCGATGTGAGGCAGGTTTTACCTTGTTTGGAATAAAGTTAACAGCTGAATTGGCTCTGATTTCACTGCAGCAGCAGTAAGGGGGACTCGCGGTCAATGTCAAAGATTTACGAGTTTTACAGGCGGTTTAAGGAAGGCGCCGGCAGCGGGAAATACCCGCGCGACAAGTCTTTACTGCTGCTGTGTTGGGAATCAAAGATATCGCAAACGGAGGTTAAGATATCCTTTACATATAGATGGACACCATCACAAGCATTAGCAGCAGTAAGGGGGACTCGCGGTCACCATTCGGAATCGCCCGGGGATTACCTGCCCCCACGTAACGGCGCCGGCCGCGGGAATTATTCGAGCCAACTCTACGGACTTTTAGGCAAATATCCGATTTGTCCACTTTACCCGTACCAAACCCGTAGGCAGTTAGAAGAGTATATTTTTGCCCATTGTTTCGGCAACCATTTTCGGCTACCTTTTCTACTCCCGCACGGGTATTCCTGGTAGGCACATTTTGCGTAGGAAAAGTATTTTTTTGTGTCCACTGCGCTGGTAGCAAGCACCAGGAATGTCCGTGGTGCGAAACACCTCCCATTTGCGAAGAGCACTGTATTGGGGCTGCGAAACAAGGCTTTTGTACTTTCCCCGACGTAGCAAGGGTGTCCACCAGATCGACACCCTCTATCTGCGTCGCGGTAGTTGCGCCAAAGTGGCTACGTAGCCCGGTATGCGAATTCCCTGCAAAGTCTTTTGTGCTTTGTAGAGACCTTCCAAGATCTCCAGAAGTATTTGTGTCGTTCTTTGTTTTCCTAGCATGTAGCTAGCTATGCCTAGAGCTATGTAGAGATACATCTATATACCTATGGACCCACGGAATACCCCTATGGATCCATAGTGTTTGTCCATGGAATACCCATATCCAAACCCGTATTCCTAGATATATATGGCAACACCCAAAATACTATCCGAGGAAGAAATCGCAGGATTGTTGGAAGATCGAAAGAACGGTATGGGGCTGCAGAAAGTAGCCAAAAAGTACGGCATAGGAATACCAAAGATACGCAGGATAGAGCGGGAAAATGGTTTGGAGGTAGCAATTCCCGAAAAGCCACCAACTACAGACCTGCAGAAACATTTCCTAGAAGTGCAGGATTCCTTTGCTATAGTCCTGGACGATTTGCAGAAAGCTAGAGAAGAACTCCGAGACGCAAAGGAGGAATTGCTAGCCAGGATGGAGCAAAAAGAGGAAGAAGATTCGTTCGAGAAAATAGACGTGGAAGAAATAGAGAACGAAGTAGAGGAAGTATCCACGAAAATAGACTGGCAAATAGCCGGCAATGTACTAGTTGCGCTAGTGGGCGTGGCTGCTGTCGTTTGGGCGCGCATGCAACCACCCAAAGTTGTCTACTACAGACATCCAGCGGAGCCGCAGAGAAATTCTAGGATTCCGGAGATGGAGTAGAGGCGAACGCCCTTTGCAGGCCTAGGATTCCGGAGTAGAGACGTGCACCAGTCTGTCTTTCTTCTTTGCCTTGGTAGTCTTTTCCCTACCTATTTTGCAGTATAGCGGTGGTGGAGACGTCCAGTCTATTTTCTGCTCCTCCAGAAAGTGTCCCCAGACCGGAGTAGTGGCGTGCCCCACCGTACAGCCCTCCAAAACGCATTCCGAGCATTTTTCGGAAAGGAATAGGATTGTCCTTTCTTTTTTTCTGTAGGTGGTTTTGGCGTATTTCCAGCATTGGTATTCGCCTGGATGCATATGTAGCGCCTGCACGCATTCTTTGTTGGGTGGCGCCGGCACTTCTAGTAGTCTTTCCGGGTGTTTGGGATATTCTACTTTCCTAGCCAATTCGTAGTACGTATCCAAACCAGGTCCTTCGGGCACGAAGACAGTGGCTATGTTGTTCTGCCACTCCACCAATATTTCTTCTCCTGGTATGGCAGTGCGTATGTTGCCGTTGGCTTCGAACTTTCCAGCCGCGCACGCTTCCAATAGGGCTTCTGTGGCCCATGCTACAGAAGTTTCTCTATTCCTTCGCAATACTACGCGGTGTCCTCTTGCCAACCAGTTGGCATCCAAGTCTCTGGGGATCGCATATCCAAGTATCTTGTAGTCTCCTGCAGGTATTTGGTCCATCCTATGCACTTTGGCCCTAGGCGTCTCTGGGCCAAACGGGCTTTCCTCTCCAAAGAACAATCTACGCAGATTGTCTGTCCTTCTGGAAATCCTATCCAATAGTTTCCTATATTTTTCCAACTCTTTTTCTATGGCTTTCCTGTCTTCTTCCTTTTGCCGCAGGATGGACTGCCTTTGTTCCGACAGTTCTGCGTGGTATCTTTTCGTGGCTTCGACCCACTCGTCGCCTTCCAAATCGTCCCGTATGTCTTCCAATCTTTGCTGTCGTTTTCTCTTGGACAGGAAGGATATTCTGCGGGAGGAAGGCACTTCCAAAATGCCGAACGGACTCTTTTCTACTCCGATCCTTTGTGCCTTCTTTGTGCGCCAAACCCACTCTACGTGTTCCGTTGGGGGTAGCATCGTGGCAATGGTGGGGGCATTTGCATGCACTCGAGTGGGAAACTTGGACTCCGCTAGTATGGTTGGGGAGTCCTTCGTGTAGCAGCGCAGTGGAGCTATTTCCACCGGGTCTGTTCCTAGGATATCCACGCGGAATATAGGACATTTTCGGAACCCAAACTCTGCTATCGTCCAAAGTACGCATTGTTCCCACTTTTCGTTGCCTCGAACTCGCACACCGGCTATGCGCCGTGTTCCCAAATTGCAGTACCACGCTAGGAATATTTCTCCCGTCTCTTCGCAGCAAATGCAGCAGCATCTATCCAAGTGTTCTGCAAGCGCCAACCACATGTTCTTTGGCGGCTGTACTACGAATATGTCCTGCAAAGGTTCTAGCGTCTCCGCAATAGCATTTGTGTGTGATTTGGAGAAGTCTTTGCCGTAGATGGATATTTCCACTCTGCTGCATCCTCTTTTCTGCACGTCTGGGTGCAGGAATGTTCTACGCAGGTGGTCGTTCGGACAATCCACGTACTCTGCCAACTTTGCTCCTACTGGGTTTTGCACTTCTCCGGCTTCGAAGTTGGATACTATCTTGTTGTATATTTTCGTACGTTTTCCGTCTTCCATCCAAGTGCAAACATGTTCTCCCACAGTATGCGTGTTCTCCAAAATCGTACCGTTGCGCCAACCACTACTATGCTGCGGCACGTATCCCAGCTGTCGCAGTCTGCGCACCAAAGCATTTCTATCCAAAGTACCGGAGAAATCCTGTGTGTAGTCCACGGAGTATATTCCATATCCGTGTGCTTGTAGCAGCTTAGCAAACTTGGAAATGTTTTCGTCTACGGCTTCTATGGACAACTCCGAGGTGTCTACTTTGGCTACGAATACCGCGGCGGGTTCTCCATGCAAACTGGACCACTTGGCTGCCATATTGGAGACGCGGTCTACTATGTTTCCCTGCCTGCACGTGTGCACTACGCTGGTTGGTAGGAACACCCCAAACGTCTCCGTGGCTGCGATGGATATCTTGGAGACTATTGCCTTCGCATTCCTACAAAGCAGCTTCTTTCCATACAAATTCTCTTCGGAAACAAAACCATAGACAAACACATCGTCTACGAAAGGAGGCAATCCTTCCAGCGGCTGCAGACTGGTTGGTCCTTCGTTGCCCCGCAGGTAGTCGCACTTGGATATGTCTGGCAGCAGGTTTCCGTCGCAGGCATTGTCCAGCAGCAAATGTGCTAGTAGCCTACTCTTTGCTCGTATACCCATCTCTTGCAATGTAGTCGAAATACTCTTTTGCTCTTCCATCTTCTATATATAGGGGTCGAAGGTTTTGGGCTACTACTATGGAAGCGGTGTCTTGCCGCGCCCTTGCTACGAGGACTCGTTTTGGGAATTGCTACCATGGAGAGGCATTTCGCCTCCACCTACTTCCCTACGGACATTCCTGGTGCTTGCTACCAGCGCAGTGGACACAAAAAAATACTTTTCCTACGCAAAATGTGCCTACCAGGAATACCCGTGCGGGAGTAGAAAAGGTAGCCGAAAATGGTTGCCGAAACAATGGGCAAAAATATACTCTTCTAACTGCCTACGGGTTTGGTACGGGTAAAGTGGACAAATCGGATATTTGCCTAAAAGTCCGTAGAGTTGGCTCGAATAATTCCCGCGGCCGGCGCCGTTACGTGGGGGCAGGTAATCCCCGGGCGATTCCGAATGGTGACCGCGAGTCCCCCTTACTGCTGCTGCTGCATTCGAAATAAAACTGTGCGCCGACTGAGAACTCAGGTGTTGGATCGCCTGGATGCTGACTTTGCCTTCACAACATTTATGGAGGGAGATACGGACGAGACGATGACAGAAGAAAGGGCTGAAAGAATAATTAACTTAATACCCGAAGGTAACTACCGGTTGGAGCTAACGTTCATAAAGTATTTAGACGGCGAGTGGATGATAGAAAAGGGGCGCAATCCTATCAGGGCGTCTGGTAAGAAGGACCTGTTTGTCTTAAACGAAAACACACGCCCGGGAGCATTGGTAGGAATAGACATGCTGTTCTACGAGGTTGCTTACCCGGTTACCGTAGTCATTTACGGTGCGTACGAGATAAAGACGCCAGACGTTAAGAAGTTGAAACCGATGCGACATCCCGGTAACTGCGTAGGGAAGTTAGTAAGAGAGTTCTTTTAGTAGAGTGTACAGAATCCCATTTTCCCGGCAACCACTTTCGGCTACCTTTTCTACTCCCACACGGGTATTCCTGGTAGACACATTTTGCGTAGGAAAAGTATTTTTTTGTGCCCACTGCGCTGGCAGCAAGCACCAGAAATGTCCGTAGGGAAGTAGGTGGAGGCGAAATGCCTCTCCATGGTAGCAAGGGCCCCAAAACGAGTCCTCGTAGCAAGGGCGCGGCAAGACACCGCTACCTTTTGGAAAATCCATAGTAGTAGCCAAAAACCTTCTGCTCCTAGATATAGACATGGACTCCCAAAAGAGTATTTCGGTTACATTGCAAGAAATGGGCATACGTGCAAAGAGCAGAGAGTGTTGGCGCATTTGCTGCTGGACAATGCATGCGACGGGAACTTGCTGCCGGACATATCCAAATGCGACTACCTACGCAACAACGAAGGTACTACCAGTTTGCAGCCGCTGGAAGGATTGCCGCCATTCGTAGACGACATATTCGTATATGGTTTCGTTGCGGAAGAGAATTTGTATGGCAAGAAGCTGCTCTGCAGAAATGCAAAGACAATAGTTGCGCAGATATCTACGGCAGCAACAGTGGCATTTGGTGGGTTTCTGCCCACGAGTATCGTACATACCTGCAAGCAGGGAAAGATCGTAGAAAACATCGCAAAGATAGAAGAGCGCTCCAATGCCAAAGGCAAATGGTATGGAATACACAACACAGATCCTGCTGGATACTTCGTGGCCAAAGTAGACACTTCGGAGCTGCAAATAGAAGATGTCGGGGAAAACGTACGCAAATTCTCCATGGCTTTGTATGGGCAAGGATATGGCATCTACTCCGTGGACTACACACAGGATTTCTCTGGTACTTTGGACAGAGCTGCATTGGTGCGCCGCCTGCGGCAAATGGGCTACAAAGAACAAGGAGAAGTTGGTTGGCGCAATGGTACCATTTTGGACAATACGCATGCCGTCGGGAACCATGTTTGTACTTGGATGGAAGACGGAAAGAGAACCAAAATATACAACAAGATAGTGTCGAACTTCGAGGCCGGAGAAGTGCAAAACCCAGTAGGAGCAAAGTTGGCAGAGTACGTGGATTGTCCCAACGACCATTTGCGTAGAACATTCCTACGCCCAGACGTGCAAAAAAGAGGATGCACTAGGGTAGAAATATCCTTCTATGGCAAAGATTTCTCCAAATCCCACACCAATGCCATCGCGGAAACACTAGAACCTTTGCAGGACATATTCGTAGTACAGCCGCCAAAGAATATGTGGTTGGCACTTGCGGAACATTTGGACAGGTGCTTGTGCATTTGCTGCGAGGAGACGAAAGAAATATTCCTAGCTTGGTACTGTAATTTGGAAACCAGACGCATAGCCGGAGTGCGAGTTCGTGGCAACGACAAATGGGAACGATGTGTACTTTGGACCATAGCAGAGTTTGGCCTGCGCAAATGCCCCATATTTCGCATAGATGTGCTTGGTATGGAACCTGTGGAAATAGCTCCGCTGCGCTGCTACACAAAAAACTCCCCAACCATACTAGCGGAGTCCAAGTTTCCCACTCGAGTGCATACAAATGCCCCTGCCATTGCCACAATGCTGCCTCCGACGGAACACGTAGAGTGGATATGGCGTACGAAGAAGGCGCAAAGAATAGGAGTAGAAAAGAGTCTCTTCGGAATACTGGAAGTACCTACGGACCGCAGGATATCCTTCCTGTCCAAAAGAAAACGACAACAAAGATTGGAAGACATACGAGACGATTTGGAAGGCGACGAGTGGGTAGAAGCCACGCAGAGATACCACGCAGAGCTGTCGGAACAAAAGCAAAACATCCTGCGGCAAAAAGAAGAAGACAGGCGAAAGATAGAAGAAGAGTTGGAAAAGTACGAAAAGCTGTTGGATAGGATTTCCAAAAGAACAGACAATCTGCGTAGATTGTTCTTTGGAAAAGAAAGCTCGTTTGGTCCAGAGACGCCCAGAGCCAAAGTGCATAGGATGGACCAAATACCCGCAGGAGACTACAAAATACTAGGATATGCGATCCCCAGAGACTTGGATGCTGGCTGGTCGGCAAGGGGGCACCGAGTAGTATTGCGGAGGAATAGAGAAACGTCTGTGGCATGGGC
This sequence comes from Actinia tenebrosa, assembly GCF_029948245.1. Taxonomy (NCBI): domain Eukaryota; kingdom Metazoa; phylum Cnidaria; class Anthozoa; order Actiniaria; family Actiniidae; genus Actinia; species Actinia tenebrosa. Next base: position 14,378,145 of record NW_028292583.1, read on the forward strand.
CACGGAAGCCCTATTGGAGGCATTTGCAGCTGGAAAGTTCGAAGCCAACGGCAACATACGCACTGCCATACCAGGAGAAGAAATATTGCTAGAGTGGAAAAATGGCATAGCAACTGTCTTCGTACCGGAAGGACCAGGCTTGGACACATACCACGAGTTGGCCAGAAAAATAGACCACAAAATGCCGCAGAATCCAGGAAAGCTACTGAAAGTCGTAGCGCCACCGAACAAAGAATGTACGCAGGCGCTACATATGCAGCCGAACGAATACCAATGCTGGAAAAACGCCAAAACCACCTACAGAAAAAAAGAAAGGACAATACTGTTCCTTTCCGAGCTATGTTCGGAGTGCGTATTGGAGGGCTGCACTGTGGAGCATGCAACCACTCCAGTTTGGGGACATTTTCTAGAAGAGCAAACTATAGACTGGACATCTCCAGCGCCTTTGTATTGCAAAATAGGCAGAGAAAAGACTACCAAAGCAAAGAAGAAAGACCGGCTAGTGCACGTTTCTACTCCATTTCCGGAATCCTAGAATTTCTCTGCGGCTCCGCTGGATGTCTGTAGTAGACAACTTTGGGCGGTTGCATGCGCGCCCAAACGACAGCAGCAATGCCCAAGACGGCAAATAGCACATTGCCGGCTATTTGCCAGTCTATTTTTGTGGATATTTCCTCCACTTCGTCTTCGAAGGAATCCTCTTCGGGTTCCTGCTCCATTTTGGCTAGGAGTTCCTCCTTTGCGTCTCGGAGTTCTTCTCTAGCTTTTTGGAGATCGTCCAAGACTATAGCAAAGGAATCCTGCACTTCTAGGAAATGTTTCTGCAGGTCTGTAGTTGGTGGCTTTTCGGGTATTGCTACCTCCAGACCATTCTCTCGCTCTATCCTGCGAATCTTTGGTATGCCTATGCCGTACTTTTTGGCTACCTTTTGCAGCCCTACTCCATTTCGTCGATCTTCCAACAATCCTGCGATTTCTTCCTCGGATAGTATTTTGGGCGTTGCCATATACATATGTAGACAGGGTTTGGGCATGTGGATCCATAGGGGGTATTCCATGGATCCATAGGATATAGACATGTATTTGTACATAGCCATAGGCATAGCCGGCTACATGTTGGGAAAACAGCGCACGATAGAAATCCTTTTGGACGTCCTAGGAGGTTTGTATAGAGCACAGGAGACAATAGGCAACGCACGCATTCCGGGCTACGTAGCGGCACCATTGCGCATAGCCCTTCGACGGTAGCGCCCTGTTTTGGGGCCCTTTGGAACATGGACAAAATATACACTCTTCTATTTTGGGAAGCGTCGCAAACCAGACATCTTTTGGAACATGGATTGGTATCTTTTGGAACATGGATCTGCATCTTTTGGAACACAAAAAAAGGTAGTCGAAACATGGTTGTCGAGGCGCGGACAATCCATACACTCTACTAGCATATACTAAACAAAGATTTAACCTTATTGTTAACATTCTAAGACACTTTTTGAATAGCACATCTTTAACAATTTAACAACCTTATACTTAACATTCTGAGACACTTTTTTAGCACATGCACGTCTTTTGGGACACGCACATCTTTTGGGACGCGGCTGCACATCTTTTGGGACGCGGCTGCACATCTTTTGGGACGCGCATACACATCTTTTGGGACACGCATACACATCTTTTGGGGACACGCATACGCATCTTTTGGAACACAAAAAAAGGTAGCCGAAAGTGGTTGCCGGGGAAATGGGATTCTGTACACCCTACTAAATAAAGCGAACTTAATCCTGGCTTACTTGGAAGGGCAGGCAAAACACTATGAAAAAGTTAGAAAAAAGTACGTTAGAGCCCGGAGTACGCTACATAAGATTGCGATAACTTCAGGATCCATATCTGTTGTGTTAACGGGCTCTGGCGTTGCTACTTCGCTTACTGGGCCGGGAATAATCGTTGGAGTTCCTTTGGCCGGCGTTGGGGCAGCTTGTGGTATCATTTCGGCTGTTGCTACGGGCATTATGAAAAAGCTATCCACGAAAATATCCAAGCATGACACGACAATAGCTCTATCTAGGGCTAAAGTAAATACTATTACCGATCTTGTCTCAAAGGCTTTGCGTGACAGAAAGATAGACGACGTAGAATTCTCGCTTATTCTGGCCGAAGAAGACAAATACGAGAAATTAAAGACGGACATAAGGAATAAGAAAACAGTCGTAAAAGATCTTTCCGAGGAATCTCGCAAAAAGATCTATCAAGAAGCGAAAGAAGAGCTTCAAAGAAAGCTTGCTCAGTAAACATCTGCTTCGAAAAGAGCGTGACGGGATTCTATTTACATATCGAACGTCAGTCTAGAAAATATGCAGATTAAATATAATAATTTTCACATACATAAGCGTCCAGATGTGTCTGGCGTTCGCTTGTGATCGTGGACTTTGGGGCTGGGGAGGCCTAAAGTCCCGAGTTCGAGCCTCGCTGTAGATGCATTTGGACCGGTTGCTGTGAGTGAAAAAAAAGCCTCCCCCACTCACAGCAACCGTGGGGGGAGGGGTAGAAAGTGCGATTCAACCCCGCGATGGGGGGTTTCGCGATTGGAAAAGTCAGGGGGTGTCTCGGGACGCTGTCCGGAGTTCACCCTCTGGTGGGTCGTAAGAAAGATATATGTGTATGTACTAGAGGGCCTCTGGCGCGGGATGAAATAAGCCCCGTAAGCCCAAAATGGGGATAGCTTGGTGTTCTGCGCGATGCATTCCCCAGTGGGGTTTCTGGCAAAATAAACGCCAGTTTTGCATTTTTATTTTCTCGGAATCCATCCTAACAGGGGGTGGTTGGGGTCTATTTTGTAAAATATTTCGTAAATTACGTCAGGATAATAAGGAATATCCTTATCCAGCCGACAAAACATCCACTCGGCTTTTGTCATATCAGAAACCTCGGGAATAGACTTACCGGTAATTTCAGACAAAAGATAGGGAATAGCTTTGTAATATTTCCCTAGTTTTAATTTTTTCAGCGTTTTCCGTAGACTTTGTGGGGTTGGCTCTTCTAAATGGTCTATGATTTTCTTCTTTACTTCGTCGCTTAAATATATCGGATGTAAACCTTGGATATGACTCATCCAGTCCCTGAAGTATTTTATTCTCTTATATGGCGTTTTCTTACGACCTCCATTGGCGTAATACTGCTCTCTGGTAGCATTTGGTACGGCATTACGAATATTCTTACCACATTCGTAACACTGCGCTGACGTGTCGTCTTCTATTTGCATTTTCTTACCACAACACCAGAAACCCTTGGGCTTAGGTATGTTAACTTTGGATCTTAGGCAAATTATACAGAAGTCATTGGTGAACTTTTTACATTCATGCATCGTATATATATCGTACATTTTTATAAACACTTATCTTTGATTCCCAACACAGCAGCAGTAAGGACACGGCGCGCGGCTTATTCCCGCTGCCGGCGCCTTCCTTAAACCGCCTGTAAAACCCGTAAATCTTTGACATTGACCGCGAGTCCCCCTTACTGCTGCTCACTGCTGTCGTGTTTTGTTGGAATTTTCAAATTATATAACAAACTTTTTTAAATCTTAATTTTTTTTTAACACCAAAAACAATTTACAATCATTGTTAACAGTTGCAGAATTTGGCTTAACCATTGCTACTTCATTAACAAGCTCCATGCATTTTCTATCCACAGCTATAATAATGCAGATATAAAATGTGATAAATAAGCTAATATATACAATTATTCTTATCTAATATGATACAGCTGTACCTGTGTGTTAAAAAATAAATTATGTACAATAACTTAAAAAGTTAATGTCATTTCTTTATCTTGGGCTTTGTTCAGAGCTGTTTAACTTTGGAAGTTTTCTTACAGCAGCTGTCTTTTTAACTGGACCTTTTTTGGGGTCCAGAATCCTTTGGTTGTCTGGTAAACCAAATATACTACTCCCCCTGAAAGAAAAAATGAAACATTTTAGAAAAAAATAAGAACAACTTAAAGTATACAATTGATGGATGATGATAATGATGGTGACGTTGAGGAAGGTGATGGTGATGATGAGGATGGTGATTGTGACAAGTGGTGATGGTGATGATGATGATAATGGATAGAGGTGAGGACTAGTAGTGGTGATGGTTTTCAAGGTTTTTCAAGGTTTTTTTTATTTCCCAGAATGAGAACTTTATACTTTACATCACTATTTTAAAAAAATTAACTGGGAGGAGCAGAAGAAAACAACCCAAAAGGGTTAAGAGAATATTTCTGCACCTTGAAACTATATAATACTTTCAAAGAAGGGGGAAAGAGGCAAAACTAAAATAGATTCAATACACATAAAAAGTTATATATAATAAAGTGAAGTTTGAATTAAATTAAAGTAGGAAATAAAGTTAAATTGAAGCAAAACCTAAATAGAATCAAAATTCTAAAGCAACAGATGTTTTTAAGCTTATTTTTAAAGACTTTATGTGTTGAACTGGTTTTTATATTATGTGGTAAATCATTCCAGCTTGTGACAGCTGCATACTTAACACCAAACTTCCCATAATTCAGGTTTACTGGAGGGACATATAGATTCTTATTTGATTTAGACCGCGTATTGTAATTGTGAATCAAATCTGTACCTTGAAAAAGGTGCTTGTACTGATAATGATACTCTAATGAGTGGTGATAATGTCATATGATCAGTGATAATTTTATTATAAACAACTTACTTTTGAAAGGAAGGATTTGATATTCTTGCCAAGTGAGCATCACTTTCTCTCTGTGCGTCATTAAGAGCTTGCCGTCTTTTAGCTTTTGTATTATCAATTACAGCATTAGCCTGTGATAATAATTATAAATAACTATTAAAGTGAAGGCATTTAACCTGTGAAACAATCAACACTAGTCAACGTGTGATTATAGTCAAACAGACACAAAGAAGACAATGGAATTAGAGTCTAAGTCTAATATCTATTTCACAGGTTTAATGACTTCTAATAAGGATTCAAAATACTAAATACTAAGTGGAATTGATAGATAAATTACTTGAGGAAAGCAGGGACCAAAAGAATCCTTATATTTTGAATTAACCTTTTTACTTTAGATTTTTTCCTGTTACCTGATTAAGCTCAGTAATGTATTGTTTCCTCTCTTCATTGATTTTATGATATGCCTGTAAAAATGAAGAATACAAAATGATGAACTATAAAATTCAGGATATTAGATTTGAAAATTATTGAAGCCTTAGATATATATTATATAATGATAGTACTATGTAGATTCATTGTTGTAACTGGAATGGGAATTTGGAATGTTTTGGCTTATTTTGCTGGCCAATGGGATAGGGTAATAGGTTTGTGAGAGCCTTGTAGTTGCTCTCATTTGCTTAATTGTCAAACCAGTAAAAAAAACAACAAAAAAAACTTATGTATATGTTTTTTTGGTGCTGACATAAAAAAATTATATTGAGAATAAAATATATTACAAGACATAAAACATGTTCATGACCAACCTTTGATTCATTGTCCAGTCTCCATTCTAAATCTCTCAACTGTCCTTCTAAGGTTAACTTGTCTCTTTCCATTTGTCTCATCAGTTTTCTTATTTCAGCCTTTAAAGGAAACATTTAAACCCATTTATAGCACGTTTTATACCTCAAATCAAGGGTGGCATTAGTGGTAGTGCACACACTTCTCAAAAAGGGTCTATGGTTTAATTCCTGCACTATATGGGCATCACATGTGAGGAGAGTTTGTTGGATCTTTCCCTTGATTCAAGGGTTTTTCACTGGATTCCCTAGTTTTCATCTCTATGCAAGACCAGTGTCAAGCTAAATAATCCAAATACAAGAGAAGAAAGCAAGCTCCTCTTCCGTCCTTCTTCCTCTGTTAGGTGAAGTGGGTGTATGAGGGTATTGTAGGTTGAAGATATTCCTTTAAACTTACATCACTAAGTCCATTGTATGTCTTAAGCTTATTTCCTGGTTTACCTAAAAATCAAAAATATATGTACCTTGTTCACTGCATTCATTATGTTTGTTAGGTGTAAAATGCATTTAGAGGCGAAATACTAGTTCCTTTCACAGTTTCCTGCATCATCTTGAAAGGTAGCTGTGCCTTTGCATCGAAGCAAGACAAACGGTGAGCTTGCAATGATAGAGACATGTGAATAATTGTTCAGGGTGTTAAAGAAAGGCATCTATCATTGCAAGTCCATCATTCGTCTCGCTTTGATACAAAGGCACAACTACTACTTTCAAGATGGTGCAGGGAACTGTGAAGGGGACTATTCAGGGGAGGTCTGAAAATTATGTGTAATGTCAATGGCTGCATCCCTTGGCAGGCTGGTGGGTGGGGGAAGGGTTGGTGGACATAAATGGGGACCACAAATTTAGGAGTATTAAAAAGTATGTGCCCCTCTCTGAATTACACAATGATGCAGCCTTATAACCTTTCTTAAACAGTATATCAGACTCACCATCTCTTGAAGGAATTTTCATTTGTTCTAGTTTGTCTCTGAGAAGAAGGATTTGTTTTTCAAGTTGGTTGTTCATTTGTTGTTGAGTTTCGAATCGTGTTTTCCATTCGTTGTCTAAAATACAGGAAAAAATAAATAATTCAGGCTTCATTCTTTCGAAATAATAGTCTAAAATTCCCGTATTAGAGGCGTATATAGCACAATTATAATAGGTACATATTTAACTTCATCCAACTTAAGATCAAAATAAAATCTTCGCGTAATTCTCTACCTTCTTCGCCAGCTGTTTCAGACTTTTCCTGCATTTCTCCAATAGTTTTCTCGAGATCTTCCGAAGATTCTTCCAACATGTCTCTAAAGTAACGTTTTATATACATAATACTTAGATCTGAGCTCCAAAAGAAAGAGAATTTGATCGTTTTTAGCGTATTTTGCTTCGCGTGATCTTCATGGCATACGGCAGACGGTTGTTGAAAGAATTTATGTTTATGTTGAAGAAGGATCATCTCAGGTCTCTCAAAGCTTGATAATTTGATTATAACGCTTTTATTCATATTTCCGTAGAAGAAAATAATGATCCAGAAGTATATACAATAGTTATCAATTGAGCAATTCATAACAATCAAAGCAATATTTCTTGATTCTTAACTTACTTCATTTGTTTTTCTTGTTGGATTTCTGCCTTTAGTCTCTCTATTTCATAATCTAATTCCGTCTTTGGTGCTTGCTGTTGCCTTTGGACCCTCGGGGAAACTTCAGAAGCCATTTCTGAAGGTTTTACAACAGGTTGAGGCTTTACTTTTGAAGCTCTTCTTGTTTCTTTAAGCTCTTTTTTAACAGTAGAAGTTTGAGTATAAAATCTCGTAATATCTGTCGAGCCGAGTCTGTGACCACGCATGACTTGAATCTATAGCAACCGGGGTAAACAAAACAAATGGCGGCTTTTTGCAATCTTTAAAGAAAATATGTTCTTGGAATTCAAAAAAATGTTATAAATAAAATAATCAAATTTAGAATAATGTTTTAGAACGTTTTTAATATCATTTATGATGTCATACAAGCGCGCGACAAAATGTTTAACGTCATAATCATCTTTGATTAGAGATAATTTTGATCAAATTCGTTCGTAAATAAAAGCAAAAAAATCCAAAAAGTAGCCGAAAGTGGAGTATGTATTCATTAGAAGTTGGTGGAAAAAAAGTAATTATCGAAGACAAATTTGGAGAGTGTAAGTTCTCTAAAGCATTGATCTGATATGACCGAAGTCGCAGATAAGTCCTGCACACCCACTCAGAAAGGAACAGCTACTGAGCCACATTTAACGCATCATTCACTGGTAGGAGTAAGCACACTGTTGGAGAGATACGGTTACCAGATTGGAGAAGTATTAGGAAAGGGTTCTTACGCTGTAGTAAGAAAAGCGCACTCGAAAAGATACAAAAAAGACATCGCAATCAAGATCATTTGCAAGAAGAAAGCTCCCGAAGACTTCCTAACAAAGTTCCTACCGCGAGAAATCAAAGTTCTAAAGAAAATACAGCATCGCAATGTTTTAAGTCTTTTAGAAGTTATCGAGACGAATACTAGGATGTATATTATTACAGAACTAGCAGCAAATGGGGATCTACTTGAGCACATCCGATCTAATGGCGCCATAGCAGAAACTAGAGGCAAGGAACTTTTTCGACAACTTGTCGAAGGAGTGTCTTACATCCACAGTAAAGAAATCGTTCATAGGGATCTTAAATGCGAGAATATACTACTTGATAAGGATCATAATCTTATCATATCAGATTTTGGATTCGCGAAAGAAAATTTACCCACGGCTACGGGAAAAAAGAAACTCAGCCATACATACTGTGGGTCATATGCTTATGCACCTCCAGAGATATTAAAAGGTAAGTGAGCTAAGTATTACATTATCAGCTATAAAATATAAGTGAAAGAGCTTGAGTTACAAATAAACTCGAGTTCCAGAAAGTCATTGAAATAGGTTAGCCTGGAAGTTTGTCTTTGAACGAGAGTTGCGCATTTCGTAACATCCTTTCAACAGTATTTTTCGGCCATTTTTTCTTAAGCATTGCTTATGTACGATGCTACCTTATCAGATGTATTGAGTCCATGGACAACACTAAAGCAAAGGATGTCTTTTGAACATGAGTTGCGCATTTTGTAACTTTCATTAAAGAAAACATTTTTTTCGTTCAACCATTTTTTCTTAGGCGTTGCTCACGATGCTACCTTAATTAGGAGATGCATTGAATACATAGACGACACTTGCGCACGCTGTCTCAACATGAGTTGCGCAATTTGAAAAATCATCAGTCTAAGAAAATTATTCAGTTTCCAAATATTTTTTCTTAGGCGTTGCTCACGATGCTACCTTAATTAGGAGATGCATTGAATACATAGACAACACTTGCACAAAAGCTGTCTCTGAACATGAATTGCGCATTTTGGAAAAATCATCCTCAGTCTAAGAAAATTATTTTTCCAATTTTTTTTTTAAAATTAGGCATTGCTTACGATGCTACCTTAGCAGATGTATGGAGCATGGGAGTAATTCTTTACACTATACTGTGTGGAAGACTACCATTCGATGACTCCAACCTTCGCAGTCTACTCCAGCAAGTCCACAAGAGAGTTGTTTACCCTTCAAGAGTGAAACTATCCGATCCAGCCAAAGCAGTGATTCATAAAATGCTAACATGGAACATACCAGAAAGGATTACAGTCGAACAGCTAGTGAACGAGCCGTGGGTGAAAGACGATCATACAGAGAGTTAAAAATACATCCTTGTTTAAACACAGATGGTGTAAAACCCATCTTGTTTAATCTTAAAATTGCTATGTAGGCGGTTATATATTGAATTATTCATTAACGTTGCTTCATCTACTTGATATCGTAACACATGGTCGAGGAGGTCGGTCACTGAGTTGTATCTTGTTTTACGCAAAAAAAATTTACTTCTGTTTTTCTTAATTTTAGAAATAAAAACCTTATCTTACTTGGACATTTATTGCATGTTTGAGCTCTCAAATATAAATATCCAAGTAGCTTTTCTACTAGCTGCACTAAACTCCATTTGAAACTGACTGCAAGTATACGACCACAAGCGCTTGCAGAGCTGTCTTGTTAGATTGGAGGCTTTATGTCTTTACAAGTTACAGTGAAGACACTCCAACCATGAACACTTAACTGTATTCAGATTTTTATTTTCTGAGCTTTTTACTGCTTCAAACACTCTAAAAAAGTAGGATTAAGCTCAAATATGCTACGTGATCAAAAGATAACTTATTTCTAAATGATTCACTCTAGGGATGAATGTTAAAAAAGTAGTAAAAAAGCACAAAGTGTTCATGGTTATAGAGTGTCCTCACTGTAAGTCACAATGTATGTTCAAGTTAAGTTTTGAACAAGTTTTTTAGTCAAATTACAAACACGTCCTAACCACAGGGACTAATCCATCCCTTGCAATTTTAAGTTACAGAGACATAACCAGGATTTCTCTATGAGGGGGATTGTTCCTTTTTAACCCGGCTCGACAAATCTTCCCTCCCTTCCTCCACCAAAACACATGCAAATGATCTGCTAAGGCACCCCAGTACCCGTGGTTTATATCACCTAAAGTTTATTTTGGCTTTTGTCAGGAATAGATTGTTGCTGTGAATCATCTACTGAGGTATTTTCTTTCTTTTCCTCAAACTGCGCAGCAACTTGATTTCCACTTTCCTTACTCGTAGAATTATCTTTGTCACTAGCATTGTTTGTGTCCGAAATTTGTTCCCTAGTTTCCTCCTTTGTTGGAGTGTTTTGGTTTGTGTTTATGTCCTTTCGTTCATCGCAACTTCCCTCATTCCCTAATTCACCATTCTTCATTTCTTGTCCTTCCTCCATCCTATCATTTTCTTCCTCGTTAGAGGAACTCATAGCTTTACCATCTTCATTTGTACTCGATGCGGTTTTTCCCTCATGATTTTCAATTTCGTGAACCTCGCCATCTGATAAAGGTTTTTGATTCTTTTCTACGTCTTCGTCGTCGTCAGTCTTTACTTTCCCTACACTTTTAACACCGTTTACTCCTCCACTTTCCCTCTCTTCCGAATGTCCATCCATATTTTCATTCTCGCTGTCTCTTTCATCAGAGTTTCCAATCATATTTTCATTGTCATCATATTTCTCCTCAATGTTTCCATTCATATTTTCATTCTCATCCCTTTCGTTAGAGTTTCCATTCATATTTTCATTCTCATCCCTTTCGTCAGAGTTTCCATTCACAGTTTCATTTCCATTACTATCATAAATGGAGTAAACCGGAACAAGCCTCGAAAAGACCTGCAAGCGATGATTCTTGGTATCGGCAACGACAATGTTACTATTTTTATCAACCGCTACATCATATGGTGTGTTAAACGAACCAGGATCATCGCCAACGGTGCCAAAGCTACCAAGGTATTCTCCTTCAATAGTCACTATCTGAATGCGATGGTTCTGGCTATCAGCCACAAGGATATTCTCTTGATGATCTAAAGCAATCCCTCGAGGGTATGCGAACTTACAAACACCGATTCCTTTGCTGCCAATTGTCTTTGCTTCAAGACTCCTTTCACGGAAAAACACTCGTAAGTGATGCTTCATGTAGTCAGAAACTATGACGTCACCATGCTTTGTAACGGCAATTCCTATTGGATAATTGATTTCTTCTGGCCCACCAATAAAATGAAGGAAATTGCCTTCAAAGCTGAATTTTTGGATTCTGTGGTTGGCTTTGTCGCCAGTGTAGATGCAGCAGCTGCTGTCGAATGCTATGGAACACAGCTCTGGTCTGCGGTCATTCTTGCTGTAAACTGGTAAGATAGGGCGAAGAAACTCTCCTAGGAAAAAAATTATTTTTAATGTTAACACGCTAGAATGGTATGAAGCATAATAAAGAGAAAAATACATGTAATTCTTAGTTGATATATCGCATGTAACTGCTGCTGCTTTTGATTGGTTCAGAGAGGAATCCCTTTGAATGCCACGTCACGTCTGATTGGATAAATCATGTTTTCGTGTTCGATTTTAATTGGTTTATTGAACCTGAAGCCATTTCTGAGCTAGTACGCACATCCATTTCCCTCGTCTTCGGCTAATAACCCTTATAAAATAATATTCCCAGAGTTCATTTCCATGACGCCTGAAGCTGTCTATCATGCTGCAACCCTTACTAACCTGTTAAATTATTTACGTAAGAGTAGGGGACTGTCTCCCGGCTCAACAGACTATCCCAATTTGGAGGTATACAGTCAAACAAGCTCAAGCATTGACCCCTAGAGTCGATTAATGAAATCATTAGTCAATTATTCCTTTTATACGTACGAACCGGAATAATGTAATATTGCAATATTCAAATGAAAATTCAGTTCATTATTCGACTCGTGATGAAGAAGGTAAATCACCTAAATTACAGATACCTTCGAGCAGAAGTCGCTCTCATTTCATGAGCACAAACACTAGGTTTCGTAATTTCCATACCTCAATTACTTGGAGGATATCATCCGTGATTTTGTATGGAACGCTCCCGCCTTGAGCGAATGGAGAGACAGTTCCATGTCGTCGATAATGTTGAAGTATTTTCTGAACTCCCCAACTAGAAATTTTCAGTTGTCGCGAAATTGCTTTATTTGAAAATCCGCTATTGCTGAGATTTACGATTTCCTTTCGAATAATATCAGGTAAAGGCTTTCCCGGCACATAAACACGGCCAAGACTATTTCTGGCCGCCATGTTTTCTTGGTCTTCCGGCTGTGCTAGCACTGATTAAACAATCAAAATGTCGTATATTGAATTTAAAGTTGATTGGAATTTTCATATCTTCGTTTTCGACGTTGTAAATTTCAACGGAATAATGAAATCAAAATTCGAAAATTCAAATCATTAATCGACTCTAGGGGTCAACGCGTGAGCTTGTTTGACTGTAATACAAATCCACTAACTATTCACTCATGATTGTAAGCCTCACGGCTCAGTGCTTATAGCACCTAAAATGCAGCCCGTAAAAGTCCTCCACTGGTCATAAGAATAGTATAGATATTATCATTATAGCTAAGCGAACATACCATTTTTATTGAAGACTCGAATAATCTGTGAATCAGTCATCGCGAGTTCGCCTCGACAGCTGACAGCCAGTGCGCATGGTCGGCATTTCCCGCCAATATTAAGCGGTTGCTTTTGGACTTTTCCGTCTACTGTTATCACGTGGATTCGACAGTTTCCATAGTCAGCAACATAAAGGTGACCGGAGTGGTTAATAGCAACGCTGACTGGTTGATTGAACTGTGGTGGCGATATTCCCTTCCCTTTACGACCAATGACTGTCGATTCCTGCTCTGTTACCTCACTGTATTCCAGAATCTAGCAAAATAGGAGTCTGTTAAGAGCGGTTTTCGTACAGTATATTTATATAATATACTTATGATATCCCTTAAAAGCCTTAACAGGACGGTTTGCTGTCAAACTGCGCAGGTCAGGAAAATGGCGGGAAAGAAAATGGCAGTCGCGCACGCGTTAGGAAAAAATTAAGGCGGGAATAAAAACTCGGCGCGATACAACTTTAAGATGAATATTTCTGCAACGGTTAAGGTTGGTTATTTCACGAATGGAATTCGGTCACATCTCCTACCTTGTATTCAACATTCTGTTCAGTATTTTGAGTCTCAGCTCTTGAGTATGACTTGAACCGGCTCTGAGCACGTGAAGCTGGTGTTAATGGCTTGTGACGATTAGTTTCTTCCAAGTCAATGGATGTACTATCAAGTTTTTCCTGTAATTCCATCCGCATTCGTTGGTTTTTGTGAATATTATGCTTAATAATACGAATCTGCAAAAGTGTATCGTGTATTGAGTCTTCTAAGCGTATTATTCCTTCCGTACGATGTCGTATTTCAACGTGAATTGAACGAATGTCGTCAAGAGCTTTCTGATGCTTTGAGATCAACTCATCCTCGTCCTTTTTTCCTTTTTCAAGCTCAGTCAACTTTTCTTTCAACTCTGTTTTAATGCTCGCACTGTTTTTGTTCTTCTCTTGCTTTTGCTTTAACTTATCAAGCTCTACTTCTTGCTTCTTGAGGAAAAAACGCACCGTTTCAAGTTTTCGTTCAATCGACTCTATATTGGATTCATTTTCTTTAATTTTCTCTTTGAGGTTTTGTATTTCGTCCTCTTCTTGGACTAGCTTTTCGTTATTCGCTTGGATCTGCATCTCGTATTGCTTGACATCGCTGTCTAACTCAGCTTCGCATTCTTCATTAGCGACTATTTCGTTTTCTAGCCGTTCTATCATGCGGAGAATTGTTTCTCTCTTTGTATTTCGTCTTGCGTTCCCCTCTTGTTCATCATGGTCTCCTGAAATAAAATAAATTGGGATGAATAATTGAATTGAATCGACAGAGGTTTCAAGGGATGTCAGACGTAGCAACTGTTCTTGCTTCAAAACCGGAACAAGGAAATATACCAGCATTGCAGAATATTGGCTGCTTTACATGCCGAAAAAGTCGCTTCTCATACATCACACAATGATTGCGCGCAACGTTGAAGGTTATTTGCAGACGCTAAGACTTATTAGGCACAACATTGATAAAGAAAATATCTATTCTACGTCTGCAGTATTGCGTGCCAATTTGCGCGCAAGCGCATCTTTGCCTTCCATACATTCCACTTTCATAATATAAATGATGTAGATGATCTTAAATGATCTATCAATACTGCCTTTTCTTTTCTCTCAATGTATATCTTCGACTTTCAAGACCATAAGACCATTAGTACAAAATAGACAACGAAGAGAAGATACTTATGTATACTACTGTTAAATAAAGTACATAATGAAGAGTGCATACCATATATCAGTGAAAACATTCGTAAGGGATTACGTAAGATTAGTAAGTTCAGTAAACCTCAGTAAACCGTAGACCTACAAAACTTTGCACTAATTTAAGTACAATTTTGTTAGTTAACTTTTTCACTGATATATGGTATGCACTCTAAGATTTCTATTAAGTCTAAGTTCAGTAGACCTCAGTAGACCGTAGACCTACGAAACTTTGCACTAATTTGTACAATTTTGTAAGTGAACTTTTTCACGGATGTTGCACAAGGACGCATTCCTTCGTTACGTTATCCTGTGCCATTTAATTGCGGATTGTTTTTCAGCTTTCTGACAGAGATATCAAACAAGCCTTGAAACGAAGTGCCCTAAATTACAAAACATTCTAGACCCTGTAGCTAATAGCTTTATCATTTAAATTTACAAACTAGTCCTGTACAGATATTTACAGATGCGTTGAATAATTTAGGCAACCTACATGTTGATATTTTTCAAACATTTACTAACTATAGCAATTGCCTTTGATCGACACTGAAAACGTATTTCTTTTCTTTATACTGACGTTTTTAATTTCATAATGGTTTGTAGATTGTTTGCATAAAATGTAGTATTAATTTGACTTACCAAAACCAACACCAGGAGCATACTTCTCCTTGAAATTGTCCACCAAGTTCACCAGTTTTAGACACTTCGTTTCGACAAGAAGCTTTCTAAGAAAAGCAAGTCGTTTTTCTGATACAAGGCCTCGTGTTTTTAGAACTTGAGTCAACTCAATCCCTGATTCTAGATGCTGCAATGTTTCCTTGTTGATATGACCTTGGAGAAGATATTTCATGTATCGTACGTCTTCCAAATCTAGGTCCTTTCCAATGTCATGAAGAAGACTTTTCAATGTCGTTGGTGTCTCAGTTAAAGCTGACATCATATTGAGTTTCTTTAGAGAGTTACGGAGGGAAAAAATATGGTGTTATTCGGACCATAGTAACATAGTGTTGTCAAACATACAAAAAAATTTGCATTTCTGTCCGCGAGATTACTGTGATGGTTAAACAAAGAGTGAGTCATGGATGGCGTAAAGTCAACAATGTAGGGAATTATCTATTATTTTCCGATCCATTGAAGTGATGCCGACCTTAATTCGATAAATTGCAGCCCATTTGCAACCAAGCCTTACAATTTTTTTCTACTAAAATATTAGAAATGTGTGAAGAAATTGGGACACTTTCCAACTTTTCTTTCTCCTTTTTTCTATGGAGCCTAGCCCCAGCAAATTTATTGTTACCAATCAATCTTCAAAAATTCAAGAACAAATTATGCATGAAGTTCTTATAAAAGCACCAATTATGTTACATTTGACCAAAAGATAAGTGTGAAATTTAACAGCAAAAGCCATTTTTTGAATAAAAGGCTGTGCTTTGAACCGTGTTATTCGATATGAACATCTATTCGATTTTGACACGTTTTATTCGATATGTTCATCCATCCGATTTTGACCCGTTTTATTCGATAACTGGATCCATTCGATTTTGACCCGTGTTATTCGATATTTTAATCCATTCGTTTTTGACCCGTTTTATTCGATAACTGAATCCATTCGATTTTGACCCGTTTTATTCGATAACTGAACCCATTCGATTTTGACCCGTTTTATTCGATATGAATCCATTCGATTTTGACCCGTTTTTATTCGATATGTTTATCCATTCGATTTTGACCCGTTTTTATTCGATAACTGAATCCATTCGATTTTGACCCGTTTTATTTCGATATCCATTCGATTTTGACCCGTTTTATTCGATAACTGAATCCATTCGATTTTGACCCGTTTTATTCGATAACTGAATCCATTCGATTTTGACCCGTTTTATTCGATAACTTAATCCATTCGATTTTGACCCGTTTTATTTCGATATGTTCATCCATTCGATTTTGACCCGTTTTATTCGATAACTGAATCCATTCGATTTTGACCCGTTTTATTCGATTTTGAATCCATTCGATTTTGACCCGTTTTATTCGATAACTGAATCCATTCGATTTTGACCCGTTTTATTCGATATGTTCAATCCATTCGATTTTGACCCGTTTTATTCGATATGTTCATCCATTCGATTTTGACCCGTTTTATTCGATAACTGAATCCATTCGATTTTGACCCGTTTTATTCGATAACTGAATCCATTCGATTTTGACCCGTTTTATTCGATAACTGAATCCATTCGATTTTGACCCGTTTTATTCGATATGTTCATCCATTCGATTTTGACCCGTTTTATTCGATAACTGAATCCATTCGATTTTGACCCGTTTTATTCGATATTTTAATCCATTCGATTTTGACCCGTTTTATTCGATAACTGAATCCATTCGATTTTGACCCGTTTTATTCGATATGTTTATCCATTCGATTTTGACCCGTTTTATTCGATATGATCCATTCGATTTTGACCCGTTTTATTCGATAACTGAATCCATTCGATTTTGACCCGTTTTATTCGATATTCATCCATTCGATTTTGACCCGTTTTAAATTTTTTTTTTTGACCCGTTTTATTCGATATGTTCATCCATTCGATTTGACCCGTTTTATTCGATAACTGAATCCATTCGATTTGACCCGTTTTATTCGATATTATCATCCATTCGATTTTGACCCGTTTTTATTCGATATGTTCATCCATTCGATTTTGACCCGTTTTATTCGATAACTGAATCCATTCGATTTTGACCCGTTTTATTCGATAACTGTATCCATTCGATTTGACCCGTTTTATTCGATAACTGAACCCATTCGATTTTGACCCGTTTTATTCGATATGTTCATCCATTCGATGTTGACCCGTTTTATTCGATAACTGAATCCATTCGATTTTGACCCGTTTTATTCGATAACTGAATCCATCGATTTTGACCCGTTTTATTCGATATGTTCATCCATTAGATTTTAACCCGTTTTATTCGATATGTTCATCCATTAGATTTTGACCCGTTTTATTCGATATTTTAATCCGTTCGTTTTTGACCCGTTTTATTCGATATTTTAATCCATTCGATTTTAACCCGTTTTATTCGATATGTTGATCTATTCGATTTTGACCCGTTTTATTCGATAACTGAAACCATTCGATTTTGACCCGTTTTATTCGATATGTTCATCCATTCGATTTTGACCCGTTTTATTCGATATGTTCATCCATTCGATTTTGACCCGTTTTATTCAATATTTTGATCTATTCGATTTTGACCCGTTTTATTCGATATTTTAATCCATTCGATTTTGACCCATTTTAATCGATATTTTGATTTATTCGATTTTGACCAATGTCGATATTTTTATCCATTCGATTTTGACCCGTGTTATTTGATATTTTGAGAATGCAGTATGAAAAAGCAAATAGTCCGAATAAAATAGTGAATAAACTAGTGAATAAAATTGGATGTATTGAAAGAATTACAAATGTAATAATTTATGCGTGGTAAAATTTTTTGACGCGAACAATTTTTTAATATTGCTCTTTCAAGCTGTGAATGACAGTTTGGAACGATTGGTAATTATTAACATAAATAGTACAAGATCTTAGAGATAGATATTCATGCACTATATTTCCTATCTGGATTTATTAATATATATGTTTATATATGTTTTTTTTTTGGTAAATTACATACATGTAGTTACTTTATAGAGCTTCCAATGAATTTTTTGTTTAGAACCATTTTTATTACTAGGGAGAGGTTGATATCATCTGGCTCAAGGACTGTCCCTTAACAGCTACACATGTAAAGCTAAGGGTACAGGCTAGATTCTTGGGGAATCTTATTAATACATTAATAATAATGATAATATAATTAATATAGCGCTTATACATTTCGGCACTAAGCGCTTTACAATAATGAAACGTACTAAAACAACATTGAAAATGATGTTTAAGAACAACATGATCCCAATGCTTTTATTTCACAAAAAGATTTCTCATTATTATCCAATAATGTTAACAGCACCACAATGGCTGCCATGTTTTTCTCTTTCGAATCTGTTGGGAATGCTTGCAACCCAAATTTGCTTGGATGACCACGAAACAATGGCTTCACGTCGAGGTTGGATGAATAAAAGAATATGGTATAGTCTGGTCTTCAAACCACGTAAAAGGTTGATTGAGCTGCATTCAATTGAATGACAAAACGAAAGAATCTTAATCTCCTGGGAATTGAAACCTATTGTTTTGCCCTCCAAACAGACCTCTTCGGCTTGGGGTAATGTTTTTCCATTTCAGACCACGTGTCATTCCCTTGAGAATAAGATTCTTTGTTTGAGCTGTATCTATATTCATGTGTCTTCTCATGTGCAACCGAGCGCAAACCTTAAACAAAGAAATGATACTCTAGGGAATGACACGTGGTCTGAAATGGGAAAACATTACGTCAGAGCCAAAGAGGTCTATTGACCTGCATTCCAAAGTGCTGCAAGGGGTTTATTGCTAGGCTTCATTTCTTGTAGGTAATAAAAGATTTCAGGAGGTAGACCCAAAACATTTCAAAAGCGGGTTGCAAAGTTATTAGTCATAATCTGAAAGGAGATCAACAAATGGCAGCTGCTAATGTGCATAAAAATAAAAAATAAATGTTTTTGGAGTGAAAACCCTTTTAAATCATTGAACTCGTTGATTTAGATAAGGCGTGTGAGTTTCTAATTAAATTAATAAATCTGTTACAAGATGTGAGCATTTGAAGTTTTGAAAATGCACCAAGACGAGGCCACCAAGGCTTCCAGTGATAAATACATGCAAAACTCTCTAGTTTCGTTCTTTCATAACTTCTTTGGTATTCAGTCAAATTCTACAAAATTTTCTGGAAATAGTTTTCATGAAGTATTTTCTTAAATAGCATTGATAGTTTCTGGTAAAAAGGCTTCATTTTCTCTATCTGAAAAAACTGAATAAGCCTGAAGCGAGATGACGTTTTACCCCCGACTCTATGCCATAATAGTTTTTAAAATTCTTTCATATCAAAATTTTTGATTCCTTAGAGAATACAGGAACAAAAGTCATAATTAAAGAACAAAAGCAGTGTGAAAAGGATTATGGTCTAGAGACGGGGGTAAAACGTCATCTCACTTCAGGCTTATTATGAAAGTAGTCTATAAGATTTCCATTTCTAGCAAAACGATGGTATCAATAAATGAATTTCTTATTTTAGGGGGATAGGGAAGGGAGAAATTGAAAATCGCCTGGATTATTTTTTAGCATACATTTTTGTAGCTTTCTGGCTTAAATTTATCTGGACTGGTGTAGCCTTGTCAGGCTCAACACATACCATAGACAGGACAATTGACATTGGACTGGGATTTTCTTGAAATTTGTCTGTAACATTTGTGATTTTGTTTCGAAGATTTCTTGTTCTGCAAGAAGCATGCAAGAAAATCACTGAAAAAACAGAGAGAAAAATTAATATTTGCAAAATTTTGGCACTGACATAATAGTGAATGATATTGTTTTTCATTTTGCTAGAATATTGCTTTCCAGTTGAGGAGAGAACGTGGCATGCAAAGCATTCAAGAGGAAAAAATGACTGGCCCTAAGCATTTTTGGAGCTTGAAGAAGCAAACATGGTGGTAAAGTGAAATTGTTTTTATTCTTCCTTTCCATATTTTTGCTTCTTGTAGGCACATATATGATATTTTAGTCAAAAGAAAACAGAAAAATATGCAAAAGTTGGGTTACAGTGCCCTAGTAATGAGGGTCGGCAGCAAAACAGGTAATTATGCTGTGATTGGCTGAAGTAAACTTCACTGCTTACATGTAGCTGGTTGATGCTGCTCCATATTTTAAATCTGGGAAATGTATGGGATTTAAACAATCACCAACTAGTAGTGCTTACCAGAGATAGGTGCAACCACACCCCAGAGAAAGACAAGCACAGACCCAAGCACATAGATTAGCAAGAGAACGACACCAGCAACACCAGCACTGACAAGGTACTTATATGCAGTATTGTCACGTCTGGTGATCTCTTTTTCTTTACATATCCTGGCATATACCACGAGGGCTACTGCTACAGATAGTGCCCCTATTATCATATCCTTAGGATATAGTGTTCTAAAATGAAAAATAAATCAAGTGATTATTTTTTTAATCAATATCTTTGTAAGGCATAATTAAACACTAAGGGACCTGTCATTATCAGTTCCCTGTGGGGGTGGTGGAGGGAGGATTTTTGTGTCGATACCATAAACGATAATTTATCCCCCCAGAGGTTGCTCTCCAATCTTTGTGTGATCCCCATTTTCACACCTGTAAATATATAGCTGACCCAGTTGTCTAAGAAATTGAATGTGAAGCCCCTTAAATCCTCCAGCCCCAACCCCCCCCCCCCCCACCCCCCCACAGGTGATAAATGTTGAGATATAACGGTCCCTAACGTGTTATGTTGGCAAATAATTCATATATATGGAATGTTTGAAAAAAATTAATACATTTTACTAGTTTTGGATTTCCTCATAATTTTTAGCAAAAATTGAATCCTTTAATTGTACAAGTTTGAATAAAGTTTTGTTTCCAAAGAAAAAACTTAAAGAAAATAAAACACAATCTGTTCTTTTACGTTTACTTACCCTACAATAAGGAAAATAACGATGCACCACAAGAAATAGTTCGTCTGATAGTACAAAAGATTATTGACTATTCTGTTAGACATTCTTTCTAAGTCGCTCAAAGTCGGAATAGTAAACTGAGCGTCCGTTAAGACGTCTTGTAGTGAGCGAAAGGGTGGAAGTTTCATACCAGCCGCCATCTTGGATTACGTGGAGTAACACATAACACAGGTAACCCGCCATCATCTTTTAGAGGACCTTTGGCGAATTTGAAATAATGAAGACCCTAAAAATTCTTATCTTCGCTGAAGAAAGTATTGATCATAATGGTAAACGATTTTGTACAGTTTTTCAATTAAATTTAACAGAAAAATCTTTAGTTAAAGAACTAAGAGAAAAGTACTTTTTATATACCATTTTTATAGGTTATGGAGAAATAATTTGATATAAAAAAAACTATTTTGGATGTAAGGGAAGATGGACAACGACAAAAACACAACACCGCAACATTCCAGAACTTAGAACAATAGCGCAGTGCGCTGATTCTAAAAATAGCTTAAAGATTCGGACAAACATTGCATTCTGTTTAACCGCTACGAGGATTATACGAACCGATTTTATTATTTTTACTTAAAGTTACAATAATAACCCATGTAAATTAAGATCAACTGCGATCGGCTGTGAAAATTATCTGCTGAAAGTAAACTTGTAAGTTTGTTTGTCTGAATTTCGCCTTTGTCTTCGTTTTTATGACGTCATGGCTGCGCTGCGCTATTCATTACTCATAAAAATCTTCTAATAACAAACTTCTTGTTGAAAAGTTGTCCCCCAACATGGCCGAGATTTTAAGCTTTTTATGTAAGATTATTATGTATGCATTAAAAAACGCTAAAAAGTTCAAAATGTTCATAACATTTTGTCGTATTTGCGTCGTACAGATAAACCAATTACCTCCACGTTAAAATTGTCCTCCAAAATGGCCAAGAAGTCAACATTTTTTATGTATGCTTATGATATATAAATTAGAAGATCATTAAAAAGTTCAAATACCGATAACATTTCATTTTAGTTACGTTTAAGCAGTACTTCTTTATCACTCTTGAGTCGCTGAAATTAATAAAAATATCTATGAGACTAAATATATGTATATTGCCAAGTTTTCAATTCGTCGGTTTTTGCGTTTTTTTCGGCACATATTACTTTGTAAAAGGCACTGCTGAAAGCCAATCAGATTGCAGAAATCACCAGTGATTTCAAAATGGATATAATTAAGCTAGATATCTTTTCTACTGAAAAGTTACGCGTGTTGTGTAAATAAATTGATGATGTTATTCAATAGATTTATCCACTGGAAAAGATTTATTCGCCGGATAGCGCCATCCAACCTTAGCTTCGTACAACGGGCCCATAAGTACAAAAGATATCTACTTCTATGAAGTTGTGCTTAAAACAAATCAGGTAACAATTGCACCAATTGTCAAAGAAAATCATTATTTATTTTAGAAAAAGAAAAATGTTTCATTAAACTTACCGATCAAATCTTCCGTAACCACATTATCACTAGGAAAAGAAAGCAAAAAAAATTGAGTAAAAAAAATTAGTAATGAACATCTCGATTCCTGTCCCAGCCAGCGTCTCATACTCTTCCCTTCTTATCCCAATTATACTATTACTGTGCGGTAACTGACCAATCAGATAACATTAAACTAGACAGAGATTGAACTGATAACAGCGTTAGCCAATCAGATTATCACGTTCTCACCCTCTTATTATATCGATGCGCTATCTGATTGGCTGGTTAAAAATATTGCAACTAAATGTCGCAATATGATTGGTTGATGATACTAGTTTATCAAAGTGTTCCCGGTTGTAGTATCCGCTCAGTAATTTTCTTACTTATCTCTCGTAATTTCCTCTTCATCCTTTTCTTCTGCATCAGGTATGCTAACATCTACATACAGTCAATTGAAAAAATATATATATATATTAAATTATTACTAATATAGAGTGCTTTTAGTCTCACTGTTGAATAGTTATATAAATTTATTTAACTTAGATAACTATTTAGTTGACGTCCCCTAAAATAGTAAAAGCGCGCCAAATAACGGTTACGCTAATCCGGGGGGTTGTTTTACCAGAGAATGAGTGAATAGACATTCATTTGTATCATCGTTTCTCCCCCTGATCTCAGTAGCTGTTTACTCGTAGTTTCAAATTTAGGTGACGTCACCTAAAATAGTAAATAACTTATCTAATTTAGTTGACGTCACCTATTCAACAGTGAGACTCTACTAGAGGTGGTTCAAGGATATTCACTCGGTTTACCTCGAAAAAATCTCACGTTCCAAAAGCGCAAGCTTTTAGAAAGCTTGGTGCGTGCTTCACCGAAAAAAATTTTAATCTATATAAAGTTCTCGATGTCTCTCAGGCCTGAATTTTCGAGGCCGTAAAAGGGTGAATGGGTGCGTGGAGTACTGAACAGAAAATGGGTGGATGGAAAAATGAAAGGAAAGCCGATGAATGACCCACTTGGCATTGATTAATGATACACATTCAAATATGTATTTAGAGTATTATTGTGTATATAAAATATTCGAGATATAACGCGCGTGCTGATTGGCTGGCTACCGTGTTTATATCAGAGGACAGAGACACGATCGCGCAAAATTGTCCAAAAATATTTTATCGGCTACGCGTCGTGTTTCTAAGGTGTCTTCTCTACAGCTCCCAGCGTGTTTATATCACAGAACACGTGCACACACGTTTTATATTCCTTAAATATAACAAGTGCTTACCAACGAATTCCAAACATTTCCAATACGGCTTGTGAGCATTAATAACATTCTTTATCGATTCCATTGCACTATGTATTTGAAAAGTTTAGAAAGTGTTTAAAATATTTTTTGAACCAAAACAAGAACGGGAGTAATTGGGTACAATAATAAACCTGGAAGTGGAAAGCAAAATCGACGTGATCTTGTACAGGGTTTGGTAGGGACAACTAACAAAATGGGGGGGGGGGGGGGGGGTTGTGAACATGGCTATTTAAAAGTTAGAAGGATGATTTGTTCTTTAGATGGAAAAAACCCTACACCCTTCCCCTATGGGGAGTAAAGTCTCTAGATCCTTCCCGCCATCAGTCAGTAGGTTATAAACAATAGCGGTGATGGTTACTCACCTTCTTGATGGGACGAGGGAGCCACCTTCCAGCCTTGGACAAGGATCACCAAGTAGTGTAGACGTACAGCTACACATGGATTCTTCTACTGAAGTCAAGTTGTATCCACCCTTGATAAACACGGATATTGTCATCATTCAAACAACATCGACATCATCATCATCCATTAATCAATATTTTCATCATCACAATCATAGCCATCATTATCATTAATCTTCATCATCGTCATCATTAATCGTCACCATCATCATCATTAATCATCACCATCATTATTAATCTTCATCGTAAACATCATCATTACTATCATTTTCATCACCAGTCTTCAACATCATCGTCATCATCATTACTACCATCGCAACTAACATCATCATCATCATTACCATCATCATCATCACCATCATTACCATCATCACCATCATCAATATCATCATCATCATTATTACCATCATCAACATCGCCATTATTATCATCCTCATTATTACTATTATCTCCACCATCAACATCATCATCATCACAGTTATCACCATCATCATTATATCATCTCACCATCATCATCATAATCATCTGACCATCACCATCATGAAATATAGAATTACCTCCAGTACGATGACCACCTTGCCTCCTGCTAAACTCATTAACAGATTAGTAAGATGACAATAGCCTTCTGGAGTGATGTCACAATGGCCCTACAAATAAACAATTAGAAGAATCAGCATCAAGAAATCGCCATGAATATCTTTTAAATCTGTCTTTGTGCTGGGGTAAGAACTCAATCAAAAGCACTGGAAATACGACCTTTCCTGAATTCGCTTGACTGATCAAGAACAATAGTTTTAAGTCGAGGTTGTAATTGATAAATAAAGTCTTGACTTCAAACCATTGTTTCGTGGTCATTGAGCGAATTCAGGAAAGGTTGATTATGCAAATTTAACGTTTTGGACTAAAAATATATGAAATAGTGTGCTCACCTTGGGATCTCCCCTGGCAGAATCAAACCCTGCTGATACTAATACAATATCTGGGTCAAACTGAGGAAAAGAATAAGAAAATATAGTAATAAGAATGTGTACAGTGTCTCTTAGTGAAGGTGGAAGTAACTATGACAATATATTGCACTGTATAGACTCCTTGCACCGAGTCCCTAGAGGAATTGTTCTGAGGGACAAAACAATGGATATTTTTCATAAGAAAAGACAGCCTATTGTTTTCCCCCATAACAATTCCTCTAGGGATTCAATAGAAATTCTATAGTTACTTGTAGTACCTCGTATGCTATTGGTAACAACACATGTTGGAACGCAGCTAAATAGTCTGCATCACCCATATGGAACTGGGGAACAAATAGAAACATAAGAATAAAATTAATACAATGCAGTGGTGAGCAGAGCAGAGCAGAGCAGAGCAGAGCAGAGCAGAGCAGAGCAGAGCAGAGCAGAGCAGAGCAGAGCAGAGCAGAGCAGAGCAGAGCAGAGCAGAGCAGAGCAGAGCAGAGCAGAGCAGAGCAGAGCAGAGCAGAGCAGAGCAGAGCAGAGCAGAGCAGAGCAGAGCAGAGAAAATGAGAAATGGGAAAAAAGGACGCTAAAAAACTCACACTGAGCCGACCACATGCATGTCTTGCAGCACAGTAAATGTAATGTGTTTGTACCCTATAGTGAAGTACAATAAATAACCAACATGCAATGGAACTTTTTCAAAATCATCTTGAATGTTAGGCTAACATGGAAATACAAAAGAAATGCCTCAAACTCCATCAAGAAAAAGTGTGATTTCTTTTCTATTTTCATGTGAGCCTCTCATCCAAGTTAACTTTGAGAAGGGTCACTGAATTCTATTGACATGCATGTAGCAGCAAGATAATCGACCCCGTGACCACAGTGGTGCATTAGCAACACACACCCTACCGCTCTTTCCGTACCATACAATATTATATCTTCAACCTTGTAAGATAGTATAGTGTACCTTGTTCCAGGGAACGTTGATGTTGAAGCCCTTCCCTGGGCCTTCACCAACGACATCATAGTTTGCTATCGTCGAGAAAGGGTAGAACCTGGCGTGTTGGTAGACATGGGTAGAGAAGTATAACACACTAGAGAGACCAAAAGGAATATCACTGATTTTTAAACTGTAAGCCGCACTTTTTGGAAACGATTTTGAGTAACGCTACAGGAAAATATTTAAAGTCGAACTTCGGGAAATTGACGATACGACGTCGTACGAAATGCCGAAAAAAATAATGTTTTCATTCCTCCTTTCCTACCTTCCTTCTCCCTCTCCCCCTCTTTCTTTCTTTCTTTCCCTTCTTTTCATTTCACCTCTTTCCCCACTTCTCATCACGCCCGAGAGACTCGTTAAAGCAAAACTATTTAGCTTGAAGTACAAAGTAACCACTACATTATTAAACATGTGCAAATTTTTTTATCATAAAAAGGTAATTTGTTTTACTTCGATAACGCGGGGAGTGGTTGCCCAAATCTCCCGAGCCAAGGGCTGATGTTTAATGCGCTCGAAGGTGCGCCCTTTTTACGGGTATTTAAAGCTGGTTGAAGAACAGAGAGAAGTCGAAAGAGACGTGGAGTTCCTGAGGATCGAACTATGACCCTCTAGCTCTCAAGGCCGCGCACTAAACAACTGAGCTACGCCTGCTCCTGGGCGCACGAATGCGCAGGGTAGTATCATATAAACATACATGATGGTATGTACCTTGGATCTGACTCAAACAGGCTCTGTGTACCGTTACCATGGTGAATGTCCCAGTCAACGATGAGAACTCTATTAAATACAACAACAATAGATGGTTTAGCGGCAATGCATAACGAATAGTTTACTTAACTCCTCATTATTATAGAAACTTATGGTAAAAAGTAATGCTATCGCGCGCGATTAGCAAATTTACGATATGGACGTTCCGTGTTTTGACCATATTACGATATTCAGCATTCTGGACAGGTGAGAAATAATTGCGCTCTGATTGGTTTACTCATGTCGTACCGTAACCGTGCCAGGAGAAGTAGTTTTTCCCAGATAATGCTATGCATTCTTCTGTAAGTTAAAAAGTTAATGACTGCCGGATAATCTTACTTTTTCATTCCCCACTTTTGCTGTGCAATCTTGGCAGCAATAGCTACATTGTTAAAGTAGCAGTAACCCATAGCACTATCTGTGTCGGCATGGTGACCTGGTGGCCTGTTTGGAAGAAAAAATAATCAGATTAACTAACTAATTAATTAATTATTCAGATTAAATACTTCAATTCATATTAAGTGCAATCTCGTACCCAGAGCCTGCGTTTCTTTCGGCCTGCGGCGAAGAACGAGGGCTCTGGCATAATCCATTTTTGGCGCATGCGCAGCTTTCCGGAAGTGAAACATAATCAATGAAAATCATGCTTTCAAACCTGCTTTCAAACAGAGTTCTGTGTTTACTTCCGATCAAAATAAGAATTAGAAATCGAGAACATATTTTTTTAATTTTTTGCAAGTCTCTTAAGTCTTTGAACGCAAGCGCTCTTATAACGGAAGTCCAAGAAATCCTGGTCTCGAAAAATGGATTATGCCAGAGCCCTCGTTCTTCGCCGCAGGCCAGAAGAAACGCAGGCTCTGGGTACGAGATTGTTAAGTGGTTCTCTTCAAACTAGACATGCGCAGTAAGATGCAAAGAATGCATACTACTCACCTGACTATTGCTACAGCATTTTGCACCTGCAGTAAAAAAGTCAAACAGTGAAAGAAACGTTATGAAATATCAGGTCACATGATCATTCTCCGAGATATTGAATTCCAAATATGGTCATACATATAATAGCGTAAGAAAAAAGTGTTGTCAACCAATCAAAGAAATTACCACGGGCTAAATTAGAAAATACAAAAACCACACCATTTCTATACGTTGCAGTTTTTATTTTAAAAAATGACTTTTGGGAATAGTCCCCTTCATGGTTCCCTGCACCATCTTGAAAGGTAGCCGGGCCTTTGCATCAAAGCGAGATGAACAGTGATCTCGCAATGATAGAGACATGTGAATAATTGTACAAGGTGTTAAAAAAAGGTCTCTATCATTGCAAGCTCACCGTTCGTCTCGCTTCGATGTAAAGGCACGGCTACCTTTCAAGATGGTGCAGGAAACTGTGAAAGGAACTAGTATTTCGCCTCTAAATGCATTTTACACCTAACAAACATAATGAATGCAGTGAACAAGGTACATATATTTTTGATTTTTAGGTAAACCAGGAAATAAGCTTAAGACATACAATGGACTTAGTGATGTAAGTTTAAAGGAATATCTTCAACCTATATATATATCCTTTCTAATACCTCAGTTTTGAGTTCTCTTTTGCTCTGTGTTAGCCTCGATTGTGCATATTATTCAGCAATTATGGTAGAGCAAAACCCTTAGAATTCTAAGGCAATTGTATTGTTTATTGGTATACATTTCTCATATCATTACCATAAGAGCTGTACCAATACTAAAGAATATGTTACAAGCTATTGAGGTTAACACAGAGCAAAAGAGTACTCGAAACTGAGGCATTAGAATGGATATAAATATATATACATATAAATAAATAGTAGAAGAATCTTGTATAATTAGGTTAACAATGTATGTAAATATTACAGCTTTAAAAAAAAGAATAGATCTTGTAACACTATCATGTAACACTAAGCACCATCTTCTTTCCCACAAGTAGAAAAACCTTTCTGCCCATTTAACTCCTGGAGTACTTTCAAAAATGCAAGGATTATTAATGCAGGGGGGAAATCTACTGTTCCAACAAACATGGCTGTGCCAAAGAGGAGGATCCACTAGTATTCCAAGTTTCTTTGCACGCTTATTATTGTTATCTTTGGCTTTCACTGGTTGATATGAATCTTTTTGTAAAAATATTTCTACCACTAATATTACTTATACTAGGATCTATACTGAACCTGAAACTACTCAAAAAGTATTTCGACAAATATCTTGAAGAATTTAGAAATAGACAACACTAAAGGTATGACACACTCTACTTAAGTGACAAGTTTAGCTGTTTGAATAAAAAAATTTCAATCTCATATCTCACTCACAATGCATTCTGGGATACTAGTGATCCTTCTCTGACTGCTCCATGAGTTGTTTTTTATATTAGCTATTTTGAGGTTGAGGTGAAAAAATGGGTCAAGTTAGCAACTCGTTATTACTTGGACTGGATAGATTAAATCTGTTTCAGTGTATACCTTATCGGTAAGCATGTACAGACCGCAGGATATAAATTCTGATGGAATACAACAAAGTGAACACACTAGAAAGTATATAATATATCTTTCTTTATAGTTATTGTTTGCAAAAAATATTCTAACCTTTTCTTGACTTGAACAGGTTTTTCGTCACCAGTTTGACTAATATCCTGCAAAAAAGATTAATTAATAAAAAGAATTTATCAAAGAAAATTAAACTTTATATCTACAAAGTTGTTCAAAATTAGCTATTTTAAGGTTAAGGTGAAAAAATGGGTCAAGTTAACAACTTGTTATTACTTGGACTGGATAAATTAAATCTGTTTCAGAGTATACCTTATCAGTAAGCATGCACAGACTGCAGGATATAAATCTTCATGGTTTATACTTACAAGTTTTTCAAGCTTCCATTCAAGTCCACTGCTGTCACAAGTACCACTCATTGTGAAACTAGCACTTTTGAAAACAGAAAGCAAAAACAAGGCATGTATAAGGGCACACTGCTATTTCACAGATTGTTGTACTTTAGTGCATGAATAGCATTTTTTGGTGGGTCAAATTTGGAATCATATATAATAGGGGTAATCAGGTAATGTTCTTGAAATATGTAAATCAACTCTTACTGGACAAAAGTAAGCTTATATACCAGTAATAAACCTTTCCAGAATTCCCTTGGATGACCACCAAATGATGGTTTTAAGTCAAGACTAAACTTGATTCTTTTATTTATCAAGTTCAACCTCGAGTAGAAACCATTGTTTCATGATCAGTCCAGCGAATTCGGGAAAGGTCTATATATGGACCAACCTTTTGATAAACAGAAAGTAAAAAGGCATATGTTTTCTTGTGCTCTTTCTTTGCAGTTTACGGTGGCGTGTCTGTACTAGTGAGCAAAATTTTTTCATTTATTTTAAATTGGTGGTTCTTTTTAGCTACTTGTAAAGAACTGAATGAAACGATGTGTAACCAGTGTGTTACAAAATGCAGTTTTATTACGACCTCTCGAAACAGGTTGTAGAAATTTTGTTTGCTCTCCAGTATATAATTTCACCCATGGGAATCAAGATGTTCATTCATTTGCTCTCAGTGAATTAATCAGCACGTGATAACTGAGCTGCAAAGGGGCTATTGTTGATGAAATATGTAAATCAACCCTTACTGGACAAAAGTTATATACCAGTAATTCGCATAATAGAATATTGAGACCTTTCTGACAAATATTGAACAATTAATCTGGCAGATAGCTTAACAGACAACACAGGATACAAATCACTTCAAAATAAAGCATATCTGGTCATTGTACATTTTGAAATAATCTCATTCCAGCAAGAATGTCAGCTTACAACATGCAGGCAATGCGGGTCATGGAAGTCTTTAGTTTTTGGCTCGATAAACGTGAGAAAATATCTTAAACCAATTCTAAATTAATGGACCAATGCCTTGGGTTATGAAGCTTTAACACTGATATTTAGATAACACAGTATTAGATTCACCTAAGAAGGTTTATTAATAATGACCGAAGGATTTTTAAAAATGTTCTTTTTTGAATGTTATCTTTAGCTTGTTACTTGACTAAATGCTTAGCTGGTTGAATCAATACAAGAAGACCTTGAACGATATTTAATTTAAAACTTATAGAAATAATAATGAATAAATAATATGTCTAGCATAGCTTACCTGTTTTGCAGCTCTTTTCAAAGTTAAATTGAAGAATCAAATATTTAGCGGGTTAGTAAATCTGGACAGAAAAAAGACGAACCAATGCAAGGTGACTGGCCACCACAGGACACCCACGACATCAAAATAGATATCACGTGACTGTTCGTTTCGGTCCAAAGGTTATGTGTTTTCCAGTCCCTTTTGTTTTTGTTATTTATTTATTTTATTTACTTTTTGTACTTCCCCCTCCCCCCCGTTTTTCTTTTCGTTTCCCCCTGCAGAGTGTGTTCATGCCAGCCATGTTGGTTGGTTAAACAAAAGAATTTTTTTCCCTTGGGAAATAAGTTTTCTTGTCATGCAAAAATAAAAATAATATTAATATTAATAATTTAACATTTCTATAGCGTTAGTATCCGCTAGTTCCATAACGCTTTACAGTTTTTTTAAATAAGAACATTCAACTTTGTTTTTAAATTATTTTTCAAAATTGTTATAATATTATAAACGTATGACAATGATTCAATTAATTAAATTCATAGAAAAACACTTTGCAATATAACAAAAAATTAACACTTTTATAGTACACTCAACAAAATTACTCGACTCTGATTGGTCGAGAGGAGTACAATTATAGCGTTAATTGTACTCCGTAGGAGTACCGAATTAAGTCGCTATGGCAACACTGCCAAAACAATGTCAAAACAATTATTTTCTATCATTTTGTACTTAAAAAGCATAAATAAAATTTTAAAGCCGTAAAAACTAATCTTTTTTATGCATTTCAGTTGCACGAAATCGCACTGGAAATCGGCCGCCAAATAGACAAAGATGAACGGTGTCGCTTCGCATTTTTTACTGAAATTTTGTTGAGTGAACTATAAGCAATTAATAGACACTCGTAATGTTTTGAAAGTTCTTTAATTGTACTCGCCTAAAGGCTCGTGCAATTACAAGAACTTTCAAAACATTACTCGTGTCTATTAATTTCCAAATTGTACTCGAGATCGTGCGATTTCCTATACTAATATCATTAAAAACATTTACATTTCATCAAATTCAATAAAAATCATTTATTAAAACTCAAGTAAAATTTTAGTATAAAATAATAAAAGTCAATTAGATTAATCATATGCCTTCTTGAAAAGCCAGGTCTTCGCATCTTTTTTGAAAGTAGAGATAGATGTACTGGACCTGATTTTAACTGGCAAGGAATTCCACAATTCAGGAGCAGCAAAAGAGAAAGCTCTTTTTCCATAAAGATTGAGATTGTAAGATGGTTTACATAACAGGTTTAATGATGAAGATCTCAAAGAACGAATAGGGACATGGGATTTTATAAGGTCAGAAAGATAAGAAGGAGCACTGTTGTTTAAAGCTTTATGACGTCAATAAAAGAATTTTGAATTCATTACGTTGTTCCACTGGCAACCAGTGTAAATTAAAAAGAACGGGAGTAATGTGCTCATGCTTACGAGAGAAACTAACAAGTCTTGCTGCAGCATTTTGCACATGCTGTAGTTTATTTAGGGAAGTTTATTTAGAGAAGTCATCAGTTGCGTTGTTTCTGGCACCAACATGGCTGCCGTGTACACTCTGCCTTGCATGGTTGGTTTTATGCTTAATTAAGAAAGAAAAAGAAAAGGACAAGGGGAGAAAAGTCCTTGAAAGGAAATTGGAAAGAAATTAAACAAATAAATACAGGTAAATCACGAAATATTTTTTTCAATGTTTCATTCCATTTTGTTAACATTTGTCGTGTTGACAGTACAATTATATATCAAAAGGTAACTAACTAGAAAAACCTATATTAAATAATTAAACATAATATAATGTAATATTAAGATATTATTAGTATATGATTATTATATAATGATATTATGACAGACATACTACATTTAAAGTCCTTCAAAAACTTGGCCTTGTAATGTGGATCCTATCGTTCCATGTTCGACCACAGAGAGCACAATTTAGATTATAGTGAATGGTGAAAATAAAATCGAAAAAATTAAAAAATTAATCTTTTTTTTTAATTCGAGATCAAGATAATATCCTCCGTAATGCGAAAGAGTAAAAAAAATGTATATATGTTACCAAGTCCTCTCTTCTTCCTCGATGCCGGCAGTACAGTAAGGGCACTCAAACCTGAAGAATATTTCAAGTTTTGTCACACGCGCTTGGGCCATAATTAAGGCTGTGAAAAAAACTCGGTCCATACACTTACGGTAAGGAGGATTGAGCAGACGAAGTTAATAAGACTATTTATAAACGCACTTATTCTCCGTACTTTGGTTATTTAACTAGCTTCATTGTTGCTTGGTTGCATAGGGAACATCTCCTGAACATCGCCGCCATTCTCGTTGTTCTGTTGACTCACATATATTACAACCGCTATTATAACGATAGCAGCAAGACCAGCAACACACCCAATAACGATGCCAGCTATTGCTACACCCGTCAAATCTTTTTCATTTAAAAACAAAGAAGAAAAATATGTCTGAGCTAAAAAATCCAATAAAGTCTGTGAACAGGTCCTAAAGGGAAGAGCGTGGGATAAAGAAAAGACATACTTTTGATCAATTAAAACTATAAACAAACTATGGACGAGTGGATTAGAGCATTAGTTGATATGAATCTTGAATCCTTTTCTTCCACTACAGATATTAGCATTGAATGTTACATAATGAAATAGCATAATGACAATCAAGGACGTTGTGTTGTAGCGGTAGTGGACTCACCTCTTATCTTTCTATGGTCTCAGGTTGGATTCCTGGACTTGGCATGACATGTGAGTAGAGTTTGTTAGGTCACTCCCTTGATTCGAGGGTTTTTCTCCTGGGTCTAAATTGAGTTAGATTCCTAGACTCAGCATCACATGTGAGTAGAGTTCATTAGGACTCTTTCTTGGTTTGTGGGATTTTGCGAGTCCGGGATCTCGGGTATTTCTAGTTCCCTCCACATGAAGTAACACACGCTAGCCATGTCCTGACTTTGATAAGCCGCGATATCTTTCCGCGATAAATATGAGAGTTTTTTTTCATATCATGTCAGCACAACAGATCTTTTTTGAATTCGACAAACGAGGTGCATGGTGATCTAGCTCGAGTAAACATGATGAGCAGAAGATGTTTGTAGGCAAGCTATTGTTCGCTATCTCAGAAAATATCATATTCTTTTTTTCGAAGAAAAAAGAAAAGATTCCTGTAAAGCTTTTGTTTTGGTTTTGTTTTGTTTTTTTGTTTTGTTTGTTTGTTTGTTTTTTTGTGGGGGGGGGGGGGGGGGGACTGCTCAGTAATCAAACAACAAACATAATTAACCTTTTTCTGTTGATGTTTTCGTTCCATTAGTAGATGTATTCGTGCTTGATGCAGTAGTTGATATTTTCCCTGGAAAGAAAATTACAGTCATTTGGAATAAATGTTAGTCTCCTTTGCAAGCGTAATTAACCTTTCTCTGTGTTTTTGATCAGCCAAATAAACTTTTTTTCTTTTCAATATCATGTCAGCACAACTGAATCTTTTATGAATTCGTCAAATGAGGTGCATTGTGGTCTAGCTTCGGTACCATGTACCAACACCATATAAGGCATGATGAACAAGAGATGTTTGTACCTAAGCTAGACCACAATGCACCATGTTCGTTATTCCAGAAATGATTGATGTAAAGCTGATCAAACCACTGAAAACTGTGGTATTTATCATTTGTTTCCAACTGACAATCGAATAATAAATATTATTAACCTTCTTTTGTTGGGGTCGTCGTTTCTTTTGTTGGGGTCATCGTCGCTGTAGTTGCTGCAGTTGCTGTAGTTACTGTAGCTGCTGTAGTTGCTGTAGTTGCTGTAGCTGCTGTAGTTGCTGTAGTTTCTGAAACGGAAAGAAAGTAGTTTATCTTTAATTGGGATAAGTAAACCTCAACAACGATGACACAGCAACAACAACACGAACAACAACTGCAGCAACGACGATGTTCAGCGACAACATCAACAACAAAAACAAAAACAGCAAAAACAACAAGAACAAGAAAACCGAAAACAATTACAACAGCAACAACGACAACAACAACAACAACAACGTTGTTCAGCGACACTACGAAGTCGGTGCCGTCACTGCAGTCATGGGTTACATCTGCACATTGGGTTTTACACACTCAAATTCATTTTTTCTATCCCACACAGGAACTTCATATCACAGTTACAATTTCAGCTGAAATTAGACCAAAACTAAATAAAACAACAACATAAACAAACAATGACTACAACAACACCGACAACCGATGGTATTGCTGCTGTCACTGCAGAATGAATCTGTAAGTAATCATACCTAACATCAAGTGTTCGCATTATATACTAAAAACGTTACTGATATTAGGTTTCAATGACAAAAAACTACACTCAGTGAACTTTTGTGATCAAACAATGGTGCAGTAATTAATTCAAAGTAGATCTTGTTTTGCTGTTTGTTACATGTCTCAGTAAACGACATTAATGTTTAGCGCAAACGTTACTATAATATTAATACTGTTAGGGCACATCTTGAATGTATTACACGGGACATACAACAATCATATCCACCCACGAGCCTGCACAGGCTCTCTTGGGAACAATATTGAATAAGCTCATGAAAAAACCTTAGGGTGACGCCAACACTAGCTTTTGAATTTCAGTCAAAATGGTCACATTCATTCACGTAGAAGAGTTTCACACACACACAAGAACGTAAAGAGACATTCAAAACTGGGAAGAAAATTGTACTTGCCGTTCTGCTTATATTGGAGTATAATCGTCTCAAATGGAGTGTGATAGTCGTCCTCTAAACAATCAAAGAACTTTACAACACAATGTAGTTCGGTGTTGTTGAGGGAGGCTGGTGTCTTTTCCAAAACGAAGACGACGCTGCTGCCGTTGACGTACGATAAATTCATGTGCTCCTGACAGATGTTATAATATCTATTATCGTTATGATTCACACAAGCAAAGTCATTCTTTGATTGTGTGATGTTGACCGCTTTAACAACTTTATTGTTGAATTTCAAGTAGACGACCTTTGACGAATTGCATTCAAGTCCGTTTTGCGGGATAGGACAATTTAAATGTATTCTTCCACCAACGTTGCCTTTAATCCTGCCTGTTGGGTCGAAAAAATCCGCTTGAATCAATTAAATGAAAACGATGTAAAATACGGGATTTTAAAATACATATGTCTCGATAGTGCAGGGGTAGCGGAAGCTGAAAATCTAAAAAATTACAACAATACCTTTATAATAACAGTAATAAAAATCGAACCTATGCATTTTTATTACATGGCAAGGTATGATTGGTCAATTTGCGGTCCATAACTTACGTTACGGACCGAAAAATAAAATGGTTCACTGAGTGTACATACTTATGATCTTTTAAAACATTCAAATCTTCGTTATAAAAAATATTTTCTGGGAAATCTTAATAAACTAGACGCATATCTGCGTGAACTCGGGCTTCATATTAGAATATCGAACGGTTTTTTAAGTTTTCTAACCTTCACATAACTATGCAGCTTTGAGGATTTCGGTATACTTCGACAAACACGTTTGTGGACAAACGCCTTTAGCTTTCTGCTCTTGTTCGTCAGATGTTTCAGAGTTCGTACTGGTATTCTACTGGGTTCACGATCACGTCTATATGCACGATTATGCTTATTTGACTCAGATAAGATAGTTCATTTAATATCAGATCCCTCAATATAGCGTGGTTCACGATAAAATGTTCACAATCATTCACGATAAAAGGTCGATTCACTCGTAAAATTCGCGGGCCGACCCGTTCCGGAAACGCTCTACATCTTTTATTGTGGGTCTACCGCGAAAAGTGTGTGCTTTTATATGTGTCTTGAGCGTGTTTGACTCCATATTATTCATTACTTGAAACAGCGACGAGTCCTTCGCAATATCCGCCATCACTCAAGCTTTTGCTCATAGCTGATTATACGCATGCGCATAGACTTTGATTTGACGCATGCGCCTTAGGGCTTCGAGGGCGATTTGTGACTGAAGAAAAAAAATAACGAAGCCCAATTTATACCTCGCGCATTTCTTCGAAAGCCCGAGTAATTATTAAAGATAACCAAGAGAATATTAATATTCTCTTGATATAACTGAAAGTCACTGGCATTTAATGTAAAACTTATCATAACAAGCGACAACTCTTTCGATCAAGGCTCTACACGGCACTTGTTGAGCGATTTTGAACGACTAGAAAAACTAAAACAAAAACTAGGTGAGACTACGAACTATAAAGGGTGGTGAATAGCGACTAATCCAGTGAATGAAATTAAGAAAGTATTACAAGAAGAAGAATTAACGTAAATTTGTTATAATATCAGTAAGCTTACAACGTCGAGTTTGAACTTATCTGAATTCATGATTGGGTGAAGAAGCCAGTTGTTTATTTCGTTAACGCCGTCGATCTTTTTATTGCTTCACCTCTTTTTAATC
Organism: Actinia tenebrosa; assembly: GCF_029948245.1. Classification (NCBI taxonomy): domain Eukaryota; kingdom Metazoa; phylum Cnidaria; class Anthozoa; order Actiniaria; family Actiniidae; genus Actinia; species Actinia tenebrosa. The sequence goes on from NW_028292583.1 coordinate 14,415,564, forward strand.
TCAATCCCTTGCCATATGATAAATATCTTATTAACCTCGTTTGCACGGTCCGCACCGTAAGTTATGGATCCTCGTTTTTTCCACTTTTTTATCGCCCGCGCGCTACGCGCTTGGGCCATAAGGCAGTGGAAAAAACTCGGTCCATAACTTACGGTACGGACATCGCACTCGGTTAATAAGAGCTATATATTTCATGTGAACCACCAATATTTAATGGGGGCCAAACCCCCAAAAATATTCCGTGGGGGGGGGGGGGGCGAGAAATCCCCCCGGTTCCACCACCCCTGTAGTGTGACAGTCATACAAAGAAAACGACAATGACAATGATAATGACAAAAACAATAATGATGATGATGATGATGTCTGATCATCATCATCGTTATCACCATCATCATCATTGTCACGATGGGGGATTTTCCATTACTGCATTCCCTCCGTAAGAATCAACACGTGAGTTAAGTGCTGTATATTGTGAATAGTGTGTGTGGATCCGAAGCGAACCTCACGGAAGAGCCCGCGTACGTAATATACGTACAGGAGTGATGGTTGTAAAATATATGCATGGTCATACACAGCAATTGTTTACAAACCTCGAAGTTTAATCGTTCGAACAGGTCCTGGACTAAGACTGTCGGTAGTCGGATTTTTGTATTTATACGCACAGTAAGTCTCACAATTATTGAGTGTTGGTGGAGGATTCATGATAACGAAATGGGCTCGATTATCATCTTTGGTCAAATATGACGTCACCTGTGACAGGCATATATTATACAGCCAATGATCTTCATTGCAAACTTTGGTACCATCGTATGAAACAAATATAGTTATAGTTGTATCAGTAGTATTTCTCAAGTAAAGAGTAACAATCAGCTTTTCTATTGGTTGCTTAGTGTCATTATTTTCATTACAGGAAAGATCCAATGGTTCGTCAAAAAATCCTGTGATGATGGAACCTGTGGATTGAGGGTTATTGGGCAAATGAGATTTACAATATTTTATCTATTTATTTATTCATCAGAAAAAATCTGTTAACATTTGGTCAGCTGCGATTTCAAGCTCACGCCCCTCATGTGAGCCCATACAAATTATGTCTCAAAAACACGGTTTTTGGATCTTTTCTCAAAATAATGACTATCTAGGCAAAAAACAGAAGTGGATTCAGTTAATTCAACTATTCACGGACTGTATTATATGGTTTAGATTGAATTCTATTGAAAAAACCACCGTACTTTTTGAGTTGAATGTACGCTATTGGACGTATTTTACAAGAGAAAATGCATGACATAACCGGGGTCGAGCTAGAAAATCGTCTCTCCTTGATATAAAACAGAGTCTGTTAAAAAAACAGAAGTGGATTTGAAAACCCCGGGCTTTCCTGAACATTTTGGCATATAATTCATAGTGAATTTTTTTAAATTTAGAACCGTAATCATTGCTGATTTTATAAGCTCATACTATCTGTTGGCCTATACATTCGCCTCTTATGGTTTTTAGGTTTCGTAGCCTCGAAAACACGCGCTAACTACTAGTTAGCAAAAGAACAGAAGATTTACGGGTCATTTAGGATGTTTTGTCAGGCAGTTTACTTGTGCTATATAGCTTTACTTATAAGAACAACCTTTTGCTTTGGAAAGAGAGGAAAAAGACCGAAAAGAGCAAATATTCCAAATTGCATGGGCAATTTTTTCCAATGTAGATTTTTCCAGTGCTAACAATATCAAATGACCTGGTAAGATGGACTTTACGGTAAACTAGACGCTCTGAGAGCGCGTACTCGGGCTACAATAGGAGTAACTGATACAGACTGTTTTTTGGGACTTCTTTAAAAAAACGGAAGCAAAGCCTGCATGTGGCTACTGTTATTTTTTCAGACCAAACGGCATCACAGGAAGCCCATACAAGCTTTGAGAGTTGGTCCGGCAATGTATGTCTGACATTGGTCAAATATTTGTAAAGTTATAACAGTTTTTCATGTGATCACGTGACTGATGACGTCATATGTCAAATGATTGGCACTGTGTGTAAGCAATGTCCGGCAATGTATGTATGTCCAAGTTTGACTGACAGTGGTCAAATATTTGTAAAGTTATTACAATTTTAATGTAGTCGCGTGGTTGATGACGTCATATGTCACATGATTGTCACCCGTGTGTAAGCAATGTCCGGCAATGTATGTCTGTCCAAGTTTGACTGACGTTGGTCAAATATTTGTAGAGTTATTACAGTTTTAATGTAGTCACGTGGTTGATGACGTCATGTGTTAAGTAGCCACAAAAATGCTTCTTCCTGTCACTTGGCATCGAAGTAATTATAAGAAAAGGCTTCTGGGTAATTTGAAACCACGTGACAGCTCTTGAACTACCTGTAGTAAACCACGTGATCGCTGGGCTACCTGTGATTTCCAAAACGTTGCACGACAGATTGGCAAAATGGTAAACCTAGACTCGGGCTTACCCTGCGGCTAGCCCGAGTAATAATATGTCGACATGTTTCTCCCAACATCCCGCGTGCTCTATTTCACCGGTAGAGTCATAAAACTTAGTCTCTAAAGTTCAATGAATAACGATGAAATAAATTAAATCAAGTGAAAAAATGACAATAAAAGCGCATAACAATGAGAATCAAGAGAGAAAACGACAAAAGGCAAAAGAAAAAAAAATAAATGAAAACTTTCGCTCTAATAGAGTCTGATTGTTAGTTAAGTTAGGAGATGACAGGGAAACGTTGTCTTTTACAACTAGTTTTCTTATTAAATTGTAAAAATACCTTTTTAAAATTCAATAGGCACGTGCCCTTATAGCTTTGTGTTTTCCGACAATGTTATGGAAATGCCTTGTGATTGACGTCCACCAACGCCTCTCTTCGTTGCGACGGAAACAATAGCTAGAGGTCGCGTGTGATTGAGAATGGCGGTAACCGCTTTTAAGGCGTGCTTACCAGATTATCGTAAACGTTATTAGTTAGGGGTTCAGAAATTATTCACTCGACTATTCAAAGAAAGTCTGTCGCTTTATGTCTAGTAACATGAATACGTTGCATTATCGTTTCAACTCCTTCTTACAAGTATGCGATGACATTACCATCAGACATGAAGTCACAATTTTACTCATTTTGTGATTTATAGATTTTTTAAACAACTACATTGATTTTAGTATTATATATTCATTTCCAAAACTAGTTTCGGTGATATCAAATTCTGTCTCTGATTTTAAGGTTACTCAAATTTCCTCGTCTTCTTTTAAAGCTTTTTTTTCTACAAAATTGTTTATACGAAAAACGAATGCTAGCTAGAAGTTAGCAGAACTTTCCACAACTGAATTAAAGGACTTTCAATTCATTCATCTATCCTAATACGAATGAAAAACTTAGCTTCTTGATATTATTTATAGATTTACCTTTGACATTTCCCAATGCAAAGATTAGTAGAATGAAACTTATCAGATGAAGAAATAAGTTTGCTTCCATGTTGAAGTGATTTCTGGAATTATGGATCATATAATTAATTCATGGCGTCAGTGAAGTTACGCTCGCAACTGACACCTGCCGCATGGTCACGTGACGAAAATAAATTTTGCATAGAATTTAGTAAAATCTGTTGAAAAACTTATTTTCTTAAAGTTCATAGCAAATTGAAAAAATTCCAAACATTTTTGAGCTTAAAATGTTTAAATTCAAGAAGGAGCACAAAACCAACATGGTACTATGATATCGTTAAGGGAAAGTGGTGGGTTCGATTCCTATCTGGAACTCAGAAAAGTTTTTTTTGAATTTCCTGTCTCCTCACACATTTCCTTCATACTCATTCTTTTATTCTGTATTCTGTTATACAAAAAGTACTTCTCTTCCTTGGCGCTGTCCGGTATCCTTGGATAATGGATTGCTAAATTAACAACCTGGTCCCATTATTCCCAAGGTCTTAAATATGCGGACCGAGGTCGGGTAATAATTCTGGCCCTCCATCGCTAAAGGATAGATTGTATACATCCGTCGCCATGCATTATAAGTTAAGCATTAAGCTAACTTTGGATAAAATTATATTTATTTAATCTACTGGTCTTTCCTGAGATTCCATGTCAAGTTTGATCATCAGAAAATTGCGTTTAAAGTTGGCTTGCATAGCTTGCAAGATTAGACAGATTACAGTTAACTGATGCCGTTAGTTTTAATATAGAGCCATTGCGACAATGTCGACAATTCTATTCGGTTAATTTACTTAGAGTCTTGTTAACCGCTTTCAAGGCGTGCTTACCAGATTATCGTAAACGTTTTTAGTTAGGGGTTCAGAAATAATTCACTCGACTATCAAAATAAAGTCCGTCGTATATATGTTTAGTAACATGAATTCGTTGCATTATCGTTTCAACTCCTTCTTACAAGTATGCGATGATATTTCCATCAGACATGAAGTCACAGTTTTACTCATTTTGTGATTTATAGATTTGTTAAACAACTACATTTTAGTATTATATATTCATTTCCAAAACTAGTTTCGGTGATATCAAATTCTGTCTCTGATTTTAAGGTTATTCAAATTTTCTTGTCTTCTTTTAAAGCTTTTTGTTTTACAAAATGGTTTATACGAAAAACGAATGCTAGCTAGAAGTTAGCAGAACTTTTGACAACTGAATTAAAGGACTTTCAATTCATTCATCTATCCTAATACGAATGAAAAACTTAATTAGCTTCTTGATATTATTTATAGATTTACCTTTGACATTTCCCAATGCAAAGATTAGTAGAATGAAACTTATCAGATGAAGAAATAAGTTTGCTTCCATGTTGAAGTGATTTCTGGAATTATGGATAATATAATTAATTCATGGCGTCAGTGAAGTCACGGTCGCAACTGAAATCTGCCGCATGGTCACGTGACGAAAATAAATTTAGCATAGAAATTAGTAAAATGTGTTGAAAATCTTATCATAGCAAATTGAAAAAATTCCAAACATTTTTGAGCTTAAAATGTTTAAATTTAAGAAGGAGCACAAAACCAATATGGTAATATCGTTATGGTAGAGACTAGATAAACTAGTTAACCGCGTCGGTGTTTGGAATCGAACAGTAGGAGAATTGATTTAACTTAATACACCGTATGGTTTGTGATGAAACCATACGGTGTATTAAGTTAAATCAATTCTCCTACTGGTAATATCGTTAATGAAAATGTTATATTTCTTTCATTCTATGATAAGGAAGGTGGTGGGTTCGATTCCCATCTGGAATCAGAAAAGTTTTTTCTGAATTTCCTGTCTCCTCACACATTTCCTTCATACTCATTCTTTTATTCTGCATTCTGTTATACAAAAAAGTACTTCTCTTCCTTGGCGCTGTCCGGTATCCTTGGATAATGGATTGCTAAATTAACAACCTGGTCCCATTATTCCCAAGGTCTTAAATATGCGGACCGAGGTCGGGTAATAATTCTGGCCCTCTTTCGCTAAAGGATATATTGTATACATCCGTCGCCATGCATTATAAGTTAAGCATTAAGCTAACTTTGGATAAAATTATATTTATTTAATCTACTGGTTTTTCCTGAGATTCCATGTCAAGTTTGATCATCAGAAAATTGCGTTTAAAGTTGGCTTGCATAGCTTGCAAGATTAGACAGATTACAGTTAACTGATGCCGTTAGCTTTAACATAGAGCCATTGCGACAATGTCGACAATTCTATTCGGCTAATTTACTTAAGAGTCTTGTTAACCGCCTTCAAGGCGTGCTTACCAGATTATCGTAAACGTTTTTAGTGAGTTAGGGGTTCAGAAATAATTCACTCGACTATTAAAAGAAAGTACGTCGTATATATGTTTAGTAACATGAATTCCTTGCATTATCGTTTGAACTCTTTCTTACAAGTATGCGATGACATTACCATCAGACATGAAGTCACAGTTTTACTCATTTTGTGATTCATAGATTTTTTAAACAACTACACTGATTTTAGTATAATATATTCATTTCCAAAACTAGTTTCGGTGATATCAAATTCTGTCTCTGATTTCAAGGTTATTCAAAATTTCTCGTCTTCTTGTAAAGCTTTTTTTTACAAAATTGTTTATACGAAAAACGAATGCTAGCTAGAAGTTAGCAGAACTTTCCACAACTGAATTAAAGGACTTTCAATTCATTCATCTATCCTAATACGAATGAAAAACTTAGCTTCTTGATATTATTTATAGATTTACCTTTGACATTTCCCAATGCAAAGATTAGTAGAATGAAACTTATCAGATGAAGAAATAAGTTTGCTTCCATGTTGAAGTGATTTCTGGAATCTTGGATAATATAATTAATTCATGGCGTCAGTGAAGTTACGCTCGCAACTGACATCTGCCGCATGGTCACGTGACGAAAATAAATTTTGCATAGAATTTAGTAAAATGTGTTAAAAATCTTATTTTCTTAAAGTTCATAGGAGTAGTATAGGGAATGGGGGTTCCAGCGCAATCTCAACACGGGTAAGACCCGCGTCAAAAATCCACCTACGGACAATCCCCACTCCAAGTGTGGTTGGGGGCAACAGCGCAAATATGTTAGTCTATATATGGAGTGCGAAGAATGTAAGAGAACTTTTAAGAAAGAAGCGGATTTGAAAAAGCATTTGAAAATGAAGACGAAGTGTATGAGCAGTTATGATTGTGGATGTGGTAAGAAGTTTGAGACTAAGGTTAAATTGTTTTGGCATTGTCAGGACTGTGAGTACGACTACGACGACCTAAAAAGTGCTTGGTATTAGGTATAAAATATTTCCTATTATATAGATGGAATCCCAAAGCAACTTCAGCACGGTGTCAATACCCGGCAACGGTGAGATTGACGTTAGACAGTTTTGGCGTCAGTCAGAAAGGAAGGTTAAAAGGACTCTCCGAAAAGGTATAGAAGAATTAGGAGCCCTGAAAGCGAGCATAATGGTAGAAGTAAGTTTGTCAAAAGACGAGGTAATGACGACAGCAATGTTGCGATCAAAGTCGTTAGTGATATTAGAATCCACGAATCTGGATAGGTCACTCAGTGAAGCCTTAGAAGCAATAATGGAGTCGCTGTCTAACTACACGAAAGAAGGATCGGGTTGGACAGTAGAGGAGGTTGAAGGAATAGAGATAAGTATAGCCAGGTACGTACCCATACGAGGGGGGAGTTACGTACCGCTACCAACGTGGGTAGAAAGGAAGAAGGCTATTGTAAACGTGAAGAATGAAGACAATCGATGCTTTATGTGGGCAATCAGGTCTGCACTGTATCCAGCAGAGAAGGATCCCTGTAGGACAAGTAAGTATCCCACAGATGATTTAGAGTGGGATGGTGTGGAATTTCCCATGCAGTTGATAGACATCCCCATATTTGAGGAAATAAACGATCTAGCAATTAACGTTTACGGAGTCAGAGAGCAGACGATAGTACCGTTAGTTCTGTCAAAAAGTAAAGGAGAGCGCGTACATTTATTCTACCACGGCGGACACTACTCATGGGTTAAACACATTAGCAGACTATTCTACAGACATACTAAGCACAAAGGCAAAAAGTACTTCTGTGACTGCTGCTTGCTGTCATTTACATCCTTAAATACCCTAAAGAAACACGATGAGATCTGCCGCGGAGTCGAAGAAGTGGCGCAACGGATCCAGATGCCCACCAACAAAGAGCTTTCATACGCAGACCATCAAAAGCAGATGCAAGTACCTTACGTGATATATGCAGACTTCGAAGCGTTGATAACTAAGGAAGAGCAGAAACGTGGCGCCACGAATAAGGTAGGATTACACGAGATCTGCTCCTTTGGTTACATAGTAGTCAGATCAGATGGTAAAGCAAACCCTCCTGTGATTTACCGAGGTAAGAACGCAGCTAATGAGTTTCTAGAAGCATTGCGAGAAGAGGAGGGGGAGATAAGAGAACAATTAAGACGTCCAAAGAAGATGGAATTTACCAAAGAGAACCAGGAGGCTTTTAACAAGGCAAAAAAATGCCACATTTGCCAACATACGCTTCTTCAGTTTGGAAGACGAGCCAAGAAAGCGTGGGATGAAGATGGAAAGTATCTAGGAGAAGCTCATTTTAAATGCGGGAAGTATGCTAAGAAAGGTGAGAAGTCGGGAAAGCCCTCCACGCACTGCATTCACTGCCACAAAGCATTTGTTGAGGATTTCTATGTGGATAAGGTTAGGGATCACTGCCACATCACGGGTAAATACAGAGGAGCGGCTCATTGGAAATGCAATATAAACTTCAAAGTAAATCCAGACATGGAGATTCCGGTGTTCTTTCACAACCTCCGCGGTTACGACTCCCATTTGCTACTACAAGGAACAGACGGCTCCGACGTCAAATGCATACCCAACAACAAAGAGCGCTACATGTCCGTAACTGTGGGTAAGCTAAAGTTCTTAGATTCGCAGCAGTTTATGGCGGACTCCTTAGCAAACCTCGTAAAGTATAACACCAACTTTCCCATTTCCAGTCAATACGGCGCGGAAAGGAAAGGAGTCTACCCATACGAATACATGGACTCCTGGGATCGATTCAAAGAACCCCTACCACCCAAAGATCGCTTCTACAGCACCCTAAACGAGTCTGGTATAAAGGATGAGGAGTACCAGCATGCGTTAGACGTGTGGGAAAAGTACTCCTGTGAGAACATGGGTGACTACCACGACATCTACCTAAGGTCTGACGTAGTGCTGCTCGCAGATGTTTTCCAAAGCTTCAGAAAGATGGCTATGGAATATTACGGATTGGATCCAGCTAATTTCTACACGGCTCCTGGGCTCAGCTGGAGTGCTTTGTTAAAGAAGACAAATGCGCAGTTGGATCTCCTAACGGAATACGACATGTATCGGTTTATGGAAGACGGTATTCGTGGCGGCGTATGCGGACCCAGCCGACGTTACGCCCGCGCAAACAACCCCTTAGTAGAGCACGACCCAGAGAAACCAACCACATACATTTACTACCTGGATGCGAATAACCTTTATGGTTGGGCAATGTCACAGTACCTACCTGTGAGAGACTTCGAATGGGATCCAGTGAAGCCGATAGACTTCTACATGCAGGTAGGAAAGGAGGAAGACAAGGGTTACGTTTTAGAAGTGGATCTGGAGTACCCAGAGCGCCTGCACGACGAACACAATGAGTTCCCCTTAGCACCAGAAGCGATAGAGATACCATTTAAGCAGCTAAGTCCGCTGCAAAAGCAAATGTGCCCTGGTTACAAACCGTACAGGAAACTAACTATGAACCTGATGGATAAGAAGAAGTATGTGGTACATTACCGCAACCTGCAGTTCTACGTGCGACACGGAATGCGCGTAGAGAAGATCCACAGAGTCCTAAAATTCACGCAGGAACCCTGGATGCGCCCCTACATTGACTTTAACACGCAAAAGCGTACCGCAGCGAAAAATGACTTCGAGAAAAACCTCTTCAAACTGATGAACAACAGCGTGTTCGGAAAGACAATGGAGAACATCCGCAAGCGCGTAAGCGTAAAAATAGTCAGCACCAAAGAGGAAGCAGAAGCATACGTGTCACAGCCAGGCTTCGTTAGATACGTAGAAATGCTGAACTTCTACGTGATTCACATGAAAAAGGCAAACCTCTTACTAAACAAGCCCGTTTACACAGGCTTTACGGTGCTGGATCTATCGAAGCTGCTTATGTATGAGTTCTACTACGATAAGCTTAAGCCAAAGTACGGAGACCGCTGTCGCCTCCTGTACACAGACACCGACTCCCTAATTCTAGAAGTGCAAACGGAAGACGTTTACAAAGACTGCCTCCCCGACATAGACGAGTACGACACCAGCGGTTACCCGAAGGAGCACTTCCTTTACTCTGCGAAGAATAAGAAGGTAATTGGGAAGATGAAAGACGAAATGTTAGGAAAACCCATAGTAGAGTACGTGGGTCTGAAACCAAAGATGTACAGCGTGCTAAAGTTAGACGGCGTAGAAAAGAAAGCTAAAGGCGTAAAAAAGTACGTGGTTAAGAAGGACATTACGCACGAGTCCTACCTCAACGTATTACGAACACGCAAGGAACAGCGGCATAAGATGAACAGCCTGCGCAGCTATGGTCATCAGATACATAACGTCACGCAGGAGAAGGTGTCGCTGTCTGCATTTGACGGTAAGCGATGGATGTGTGATGACGGAGTGCATACGATAGCATTCGGACATCACACGATAAGCAGTTCTTCCATGACGAACCCACGTGTGGGGCCATCGTGAAGATAATACAAGATGGGCTGACCCTTCTTAGCTATTACGCTTCGGATCTGGTAAGTTTCCAAAGACCAATTAGGATCCGTAGCTCTTTTGGATCCTCCTTCTAATTCACCCGGCTCATAGAGATATCGAACCGTGACATTACCTAATTTCTTTTCATGGGGGAAGACCGCCCTCGAACTTCTGACGTAGGACTTGTGTTCCACGTGTTTCTTTTTTATGGCATCCTTGGGTTTCATTCCCGTAGCCCTGGCCGCCTCGTTGTTCAAAGCCGCGATGACCTGGGGGAGCCTCTGAGTCCATTCCCTATTGCGTTTGGAGGGATCTTCCAGCTCTTTCCAATACTGGTATCCAAAGAGACGCTCGGCCAGGGTCTTATTGAATCTTTCGACAATGCTCTGACCCCTGTGGTACTCTGCTTTAGCTCTTCTAATCTTAGTGTCGTGGTCTTTCAGGGTCTTGGTAACCACGCCCATAAACTCCGTCCCCGCATCCACTTGCAGTAGCTTAGGCCATTTCAAGACGCGCTTATAAATCCTACCTAGGGCTTCTGCGACTTCCCCAGAAGCCTTGCTGGTTATGGGTTCGGCGTCCTTATATCTGCTTGCGATATCAACTACGGTCAAAGCGTACCTATAGGTCTTCTTTCTCACCTTATCGTGCGGCAAGAAAAGCAAATCCGCCTGATGAACTTCATTGGGGGTATTTACGGTGAAGCTGGGCCTGGGAATGTACTTAGGCACGGGAAGATAAACCTGCCAGAGGGTTTGTTTTTTCAACCAGTTCTTAGCCGTTTCGTCTGATACCCTGGCCGCGGTCGCGAGTTTCTTGATAGCTGACGCTCCTCTCCAATAGCCTTCCGGCCCATAGTAAATCCTTTTAAGTTTGTCCTCTACGCGGCCCATTATATGAATTCCAAAACAAGATTGATCTTACGTCCGTTAAAATCCACCGTCTTTCCGTCCACTTTGATGGTGATGTTTATGCTTTCTACCAAATTAGATAAGTCATAGCTCAAAGAAATGGGAGTGTATTCTACTGGGTCAAATGGATTACCTTGGGGCAGAAACTTGGACATAAGAGAAGACTTTTCTCCATTGTTGTAACTATGGACCAAGTCGCAATAGACTTCATAAGAGGATGCGACTTTCCATTTCACATCATATGTACTGCCGCTATTTATCGTGGTACTAGTAAGGCCCAGGAGTTCTACCAATGAACTGTCCTTTAGATTGGCGCTCCCATTATTTTTCTTGAATGTCATTTCATGGGGCAATCCTGTGGTAAGAGTGTATCCGTGCTTTGCTAGCTCCTTAGCCAGTGTTATGGGGGTGTAATGGGAATCTGGTATTTTTGGTTTGGTGCCGGAAGTTCCGATGACAAAGCCATTAATTAAATTATACCAAGAATTGTACAAAGAGCAACTAACCAACCGAACCTTACAGGCTTTGATGGGAGGATTCAAATACGTGGTAAAGTTATTCTTGTCGCTTTCCAAAAAGACGATCATTATATTAGATACGCCAAAGCCACGCCTCCGGCCAGCCCTGCAACTCCTACGAATACCAGCTCATTGTCTTTTTGTTTCTTAGAAGGCTGGTAGTAATTCTTGAACTGAGGCTTTTTCATTCTAAAGTCGGGGTGTGCTTGCGCATAAAGTTTGAAGGCGTAGTCTGTGTTTTCGAAGTTCTTGTCTGCCTGCATTTTGTCTTGGTAGTTCTTGTCCAACCAATCCCTGTAAGCTTGTCTTTTTTCATTCCAAGCTGCAACGTCCCTTTGATATTTTTCCAACGCTAAGTCGTGTCTCTTTCTTTCGGCGGCACCGCTTTTATCACCTCTGACTAATCTATCCAAATACTGACCACCATAATTAGCTCCCGTAAATGCTAAAGCTGCAATGACTCCACCTGCGACTAAGCTAACCATTATACATTAGGTAGGTACTTTTCCTTCCGTAGATAATCCTTTACCATGATAGCCCCGCCAACGGCAGCGGTCATCTTAGCAAAATTAGCGAAGCTCTTGCTTGGGTCTTCAGTAAAGTCTTCTTTGAGCACTTTCTTACCTACCCAACCAATACCCGCAACGATGGAAGTAATAATAGCTGCTTCTTCAACAGTTTTCAACAACGCGGTCGACATTATATTACAAAGCGAGAAGGAAAATCTAGGTCGCCACGGGTGATAAATCTACTCCATTTCAGGGATCTTACTTTTTCTAACAGCCGGTTCCACAGGTGCGTGATATGTTGGCGGCACATGCACGGCCTCCCACTTTACTTTTGGCTTCGTAGCCCGCCATTGTAAGTAAAGGCTGCCTGCTGCTATAGCAACTCCTAACGCGCCAATGACGTACCCAGGATTAATGAAGGATTCCTCTTCCTCCACCTTTTCTTCTTTCTTTGCTTTGTTCTTTTTATTCATCTCCGCGAGCTTCTTTCCCGCGGCAACTCTGCCTGCAGATTTAGGCTTGGTAATCTTCTGCTCCTCCTGAGGTTGTTCTTCGGTGCCACTCATCTTATATTAAGGGACTTGAAGGACTTGACAAGTAACTTGATGACGACTTGACAATGACTTGGCAATGACTTGACAACGACTTGACTAAGTACTTGAGAATGACTTAAGGACGACTTGACTAAGTACTTGAGAATGACTTAAGGACGACTTGACTAAGTACTTGAGGTGACTTGACAACGACTTGACTAGGTACTTGAGGCGGCTTGATCAGGTACCTCAGCAAGTGCCGCCTGGAAGACCTTTTCGACTTCTCTGTCCTTCTTGAAGTCCTTCCAAGATGTTCCTAAGGAACCTAGTACCTCCTTCAAGTCGACATGCTGAGCTACGTGAAGTGCCGCAGAGGCGACTGCCATTAACTTACCGCACTTTAAAGACAACCACCCGCAGGTTATCTTAAGTTCTTGGGATATGACATAGTCATCTCTTATGTCCTTCTGTAGTTGCTCCACGTCGTCTATAGGCAGTGCAAGTCCAAGCAATTTAGTGGCAAGTCGGATAGCGGAGTCTGCTACGGCGTCCGTGGTCTTACTTGCAAGGGCAGCCTCGTACCTCTTATGGAACTTCTTAACCTCCTCTTCTGACAGCTTATTAACCTGCTCATGGGTAAGTTCCTTGCCTATCATTTCTTTGCACTTCCCCGAAGACACAAGGATGTTAAGTTGTTCCTTAAGGTTACTTTCATCTAACTGTGTGGGGACTTCATCTATGAGCTGCTCAATGTCCATATACATTAGGAATCATAGATTCCAACCTCATACGGAAACCTCAAAGAGAAGATCATCTTGGAATGTTGGTGCGTTTTTAAATGCCGCATGTATTCATGCAACTGTTCCTTGCTTATCTCGCCGCCGTAGTCGCTTAAGATGGTTTCCAGGTCAGACTTACTTGGAGTATAAAATACTACGAGAGAGCCTATGTTTTCCCTAAAGGGCTTAGAGACACTGGTAAGCTGCTGCGAGAGCAACCAAACGCTGATATTGTCGTGTCTGCCGCTGAAAGCGAGCTTCACTAATTCGGAGGTGCGTCTTTTTACGTCGTCCCCACAGGCAATGTCATCCAGTATGAGTAAAGTCTGTGTATCTTTAGGGAATTGCTTGTGCCAGAACTTCAAATGGCTGGATAACTCGTTAGGGTCTAAAATATCTACGAAGAAGTCGTCGTCTTTCACTCCTATGCCTTCCCAGGTGCGGTTATTCACGTAGGTGGGACAAAGCAGCACTATGTAGTCAAAGCGGTATCTAAAGGATCCTAATAGCTGCTCTACCACGAACTGGGTCTTTCCGCAGCCGGTGGGTCCTACTATCAGAGCGTTACAAGGCATGTGATCTGGGTTCATATATAGATGGAACCAGTGGAAGCAGTAAGAAGGATTACCGCCGACGCAAAGGATAAAAGAGACACCATAGAAATGCAAAGGGAAGAGATAGACCGGTTAAAAGAGCGCGTACAGGAATTGTACGATGAAATGTGTGGTCTGAAGCGTGCAGAACGGTTTGGCGCGCTTTTGACAATGGCGGGCTGGGCTAAGGAGTCCATTAAGGACTTCATTCGATATCCCCCATAGATATATGGACTGCATTACGTGCGAACTACCTGCTGACTGCATCATCGTTACCCCTCCGACGCCTCGTAAGAAACACAGCTGCTGTCACTGTAATAAGGTATTCTCTGAAGAAGACTTCATTGGACATTGGTGTCCCGCGGATACTAAAGCACAAAGGACTTTAGACGACGTTCGAGAAGAGTAAGAGGTCGCAAAGAAGATCTTACTAAGCCCCAGCAAGAGGAATTAGCATAGGTCTTTCTTTTTTATTGTTATTTTGTTAAATGCTGCAAAGAGGTCTCAAGTAAGGGTCTATCTTTTATTGTTATTTTGTTAAATCATCGTAATCGAAGAATGGTTAGCATGATTATCTTTTTGCTGGTTTCAACAATGAGAAAGAACGATACCTCATCTTTTAATGGGGGCTTAACAAAATAACAATAAAAGATAGACCCTTACTTGAGACCTCTTTGCAGCATTTAACAAAATAACAATAAAAAATAAGGTGTATATAATGAAGTGCGTGCAATGTGATAGAGCTTTTAGTAGCAAGCAGCGACTGCAATACCATCTTTCCAAGAAAGTCTGTCAGAAGACCATCAGCACTGTTTGCGGTGACTGCGGTAAGGAACTGTCCACAGTACAGGCCCTACGATATCACCGCGAGCATAGAGTCTGCCTTAAAGGTCATTGCCGCCGATGCGATGAACCCCTCTTCGAAGAAAACTGGCATAAGTACCGCTGCCGTCGCTATGACCTCACAGATGTGGTCTGCGAGACCCACGGCGATTTAGCAGAGCGATGTTGTCCCCTTGAAACCAGCCGGGCTTTAGTGCTGCGTAAAAAAGAAATAGACCAAGATTTCGTATGCTTTGACGACTACGAAGGAGTAAGATGGGAGAACCGAGAACACTGGGACGGCATCTGCGATAAATGTGGTTGTCAACGCAGCGGTCAACATATTTGGTGTTGCCTGTACGAAGGTCCCAAGCCTTTAGACCATTACCTTGCAATACGAAAAGAATGGTCTAATATATGATGTTACCTTACGTCGCAGCGTTCGCAGGAGGAGCCTTGATTACGATATCGATCGATTTCATGTCGGAAAAAATGAGGTCCGACGTAGCAGACCAATACCTAGAAGCCCATGAGGACGACTAATCACACAATGGATTAGCCTCCGCCTTTCTTTCAACGTCGAACTTCCATCGACCGTTGACTTTACCATAGCTACGTATGTGAGTGTACTCTTCGCCTTGCAGTACGTACCGTACGCAGTCAGGAGCCCATAAACTGCACTCTTGGCTGCCGTCTAAGAGGACCAACCTTAAACGGTTAATGTCCTCGAAGACGACGTAATTTTTTATTTTGTATGAAATGCCTTGTATTAATTCGCGCCAGTGAGTTTGTTCAACTATCATTATATTTATGAAATATCTTTCGGTGCGTTTGTAGCGTCTCCTGTGACTTGAAAGCCTTAACGCAGCCAGGACAAGGTATGCGAATGCCGTCGACGTAACGGTCGATTTCCCTGCAGATCAGATCGTAATCGTTGCAAACCATCGTAAGATAACCATTCATTTCATATTGCGTCAATACCGCTTTTTGTTTGTCGGACAATACGCCGTTACCCTTTGGCGTCTTCAGTTCCAGACATAACCCATTGTATTTTTTATGGGAGTTAAGAATTAGGATGTCGGGTTGACCTGCCTGGTAGCCCTTTTGCCAGCACGTTATCCTTTTACTGGTGGTATCTTGCAATTCCCCGAGTCCAGGTGCTAATAACAGCGTAGGGTGAAACCGACGCATGTAATCTACGACTTTCTTGTGCAGGTCGAACTCGTTCTCGATCTTGAAGACTAACTTGTTTGGACCATCCAACGAGTACTTTCCCGTCTTCCTTAACGTAGGTAGGACATCCTCGAAGACCCAATCTTGAAATGCCTCTGCTGTCGGTAGCTTGGAGCTAAATATTAACTGATACAAACCAGATTCCGTCACGTACAGGGATTGTGGGTGTGAACCAGAAGGGAGGCGATTCACCTCTATTCTAAATTCACTAAGCCTCTTCTTATGCTTATCCCGCACGTGGACTTTAATAGCATCTTTGGTGTCTGCGTAACCTAATGCCTTTGCTACCTCTTTCGCCTTAAAGTACAGCTTGTCGCTTTGCACTAGGCATTGCAGTTTAGTTTCGTTGTTTTCAAATACGCGGAGCATATTATACGTAAGGGATATTTTTATCCTCAGTCATCCTAGTACGCAACGCTCTTTAGCTGATTCATTTCTACGCTCAGTTGCGCGTCTGAGACTACGAAGATATACGCGTTGATCTTAGTAGTGTCGCTGGCATGTTTGGTGCGCTTGATCTCCAACGTAATACCGTCCTGGGTATTTACCAGGCGTAATCCCTGTCCATGTAGGTCTTCGTCGTTCGTCGTGCGCATGTCGATCCACAGCGCATACTTATCCTTAAAGAATTCCTTTGGGCTAATTTGGTCGCCAAACTTACGCGCGACTTCCCGGTACATGTCCTCGGGCTTTATCCCTTGTGAGTAAACCTTATTAGGCACTCCGTTAATGCTAACGCCTACGTTAGTGATGTTAGGATTAAAGAATGCCTCAGAGTCACGCAATCCTGCCGTGTATGTCTTTGCGAACAGCAACATTATCCCTGTAAGGCTGCGCCTGGGAAGGTTAATGCTTTGGTTGATGACCTCTTCGACGTTGTTCGTGAAGCTAAAGGTCTTGTACATCACGACGTGATCGTAAAGGAAAGCCTTCCCAGCGCTGTATTCCATGCCAGCGCTACGTGCTAAGTCTTCGCTGTATACCGTTTCATACTGCAGCTCCAAGTTCTTGATGAAATAAGGATCCACGGCTGATGAACTTACATCTTTTCCTTGCAGGATGTTCGTAGTGTCTGCTAGGGTCACTTCGAACTGCAGTTCGCTTAGCTGCCTTGGGTAGTATGCACCGTGGTTCGTGATAATTTCGAAATCTAATGGAACGACATATTTAGTACCATAAGCCGTCTTTATTTCGTCTTCTCCTGAGGCGCCAGAGGTTGCGCTTCTTACCTTGCGTATGGCTACGCTTGCTATTCCCTGCTCTATCCTTTGTGCACGGTCAAATGCAGTCAACCATAAGTCTTTGTACGTGGTATACAAATCATACCTGTTTAAGTCCAGCAAGGATTCCCCGGCGAACTTTACGCGCATTTTGGAAACAAGGTTTCTACCTGCATTATTGACGACGTGACGCGCGTCTGCGGTATCTGGCTGTATTGCTAGGTTAAACCTCAAAGCCAAGGTACCGGGTACTAGGACTAGGTTATCCGTTAGGCGGGGTACGCCTACGTACAGCGTTTCTCCTGGCTTTGCGCTAGAAGGTGTGAATGTAACCCGGTGAAAGGTGCGTTCTGCTTTCAGTCCGCCAACCTGCTTAGGTAATACGTTGGGGTTTAACTTTGAGCTTATCATATATAATGGAAGTAGAAGGAACGGATCCAGATTTCGGCCCTACCACTGAGGAAGGTCAAGTCGATATTAACGACGGCGATGAAGAACCGCTGCTTCCCAACCAACAAGTCGACGATTCCCTAAGGGATAGGGTTACGAGGACCCTAAGATATCTCAAAGCACGCGAGCACACGTTTCCGCGTGAGCACATAGAGCTTCAAAACATGGGTGAGTCGGAAGCAGCCGCGCGGGAAACCGTAGAGTGGGCAAAGCAGGAGCTAGAGCTGCGCTACAACAACTTCGATGCTGACGACGTAAAGCTCACGGAAAAGGGAAACAAAGTCCTCATAAGCGTCCAAGACTCAAAATTTCCCGACAAAAACCGCTGGACAAAACCGCAAAACCTCTTTGATAAGGAGGGCAACGTTAGGGGTGACGTCTCGAGATTAAAAGGCTTCCAGCGTGCCACTAGAAGCATGTTAGAAAGATTGGAAAACATAAATGAAAGGGCCGCACTAGAAAAACACGCCGAGGAACTACAAGAAACGCTGAAAGAAAAGGAAGCAAATTACGAAAAACAAATACGGCAGCTAACCGATGCTCAAAAGAAAGAAATCAAGGGCAAGAACGAAGTCATACTGCAATTCAAGCGAGAAGCTGAAACGGCTTTAAACGAAAGAGACCAAGCCAGACAAGCCCTCAATCTTGCCCTGCAAGACCTAGATATTAATAATGAGGAAGCTAAGGACTTACGGACCACCATAACTAGGTCTTTAGAGGAGCGGCGGCAGTTGGTTGCTGAAATCAACGCTAAAGAGGAGCAACTTCGGCAAAGAGATCAGGCTATTGAAGACCTGGAGGGGCAAATAGAGCGGCAGCAGGAAATAATCGATGACCAAACTCGCCCCGAAGAGGAGAGGGAAGCAGCTCAAAAGGAGGTGGAGGCCCTTGAAATACGCCTTGCGGAATTGCGGGCTCAAAAGGACAACCTGGAAAAGGAGCTGGGGCTTACTACCAAGGAAAAGGTAAAAAGAGCCCTTTTGAAGTATGGCGTTCCGCTGGCATTTGCAGTCGCTATTAGCACCGTAGTAGGAGTTATCCTATCCGCGCTTAAGGCTACGGGCGCGGGCGTAAAGAAATTAGGCAATGGGCTGACGGACTTGGGAAAAAAGATGGCAGCCGGTCTTCCTGGGCTGCTGGGTTCGGTTGTTTCCTTGGCACTTAGGGCCGGCGGAGAACTGCTAAAGTTCGTGGGGAATAACGTTTGGATCTTGGTCGTCGCTATTGGAGTGGTACTCCTGAAGAAGATTCAGGGTTAATCTTATCTGGGTACGTTACTGGGGGCTTATCCTTGTCGGGTACCCGAGGCGTTCTCGGCTTGGGATAAGTAAAGATAGTATTCGCGCCGCCTCGATAATGCGGGACTAACGGCAGCACGCTCATGGCGCTAATGGGTTTGTGGTTCCAGGCGGCATCATCGTTTTTATGCACACCATTTATCACCACATAACCAAAGTTTGATCCGTCGCTGGTAACGTCGTCAGGAAACACCTGCAGCTTAGCATACTTACAGTTAACTACCACGTGAAACGTAACTGGTGTTAGGTTTTCACCGCTAAACTTGTTTGGCTCCATCGAAAAGTGAGCTACTCTCCTATTGCTCGAGGAAGTTTGATAGGGAGTTAAAGGCTCGTTATTCTCATCAACAAGCCTAAACCCCACGTTTGCGCTTACCAACGTACCAACGTTAACGGTGCAAACGACTAACGCAGGACCTCCAACTTCAACCCACATCCCCACATCGAACCACTCATGTTTGTTGTAACTCTCTGACCCTAGGTAGTGGAGGTAACGCATTTCGCTTAAATGTGGATTCATATATTTAAAGGCTAAGCACCGTAAGAGTGCTAATTGTCATGTGATTATAAGCCTTATTTCTCTGATCTTCTATGCTATTTATGCAAACGCTCCCGGTGTCGTCTACGCGTATCTGCAGCTTTACCTCCCCATGGCAATCGGCAACCATGTGTAAAGTCCAAACCGATAAATTTTCAGCGCTACTCGTCGGTGGTTCTGCGGAAAAGTGTGCTGGCTCCCTGTTGTTCGTCTTCGCGCGCATTGGCTGTAGTGCGCCGTTAACATCGCAAAATCGAAACCCAATGTTAGCATGACTCGCGGAGCCGAGGCAAATGCTACAAAGGATTAATTTCTTCCCTGAGTAGTTCAAATTCACGGACATGCCCGTGACATCAACCCAAGATGCTTGGGTGTATTTTTTCTCGCCTGTGTAAGTCGTATAAACGCAATCTACTCCAGCTACGTAGGGGTTGTTCATCGCCATATATAATAACTCAGACCAATGCTTGCAGCTGCTAGGCCGGCCTTTAGTAAGTTATGGTCATATTCCTCAGGTATCGCAGGCAGGACCTTCTTTGATGGTTTCTTAACTACGGGTAGCTTCGTTTCGTGTGACTTTTTTGGCTTCTCTACGAAGTGAGGAATGTTCCTAAGAGTGTCAGAGTTCACGTCGTTCACCCCAAACTTCATATCCTTAGTAGCTCGCTGCAGTTTGTTGTTGTATCCTACTACAGAACCAGTATTTATAGATAAATTACTAGGCATTAACCAACAACCCGGGGCTACTGCATAGTCCAACCTCGCCTTAGAATTTTGTATGGCTAGTTGGTAACGCTGTACGCCCTTGCTAATGTCGCCCTCCAAGATTGAACTTTCAAATAAGATCAAGGCTTCGGCTCGCGTTTCTTCTGCGGCGCCAGTATTTCCGATTATGCTGGATCGGGTGTTTACTTGGGCTCCAAGGATAGAATACACGTAAGCTTCTATGCTGCGGTTCAAACGGGCAAGGCCGGCTTTGGTTAGTCCTTTACCTTCTGGGGGTATGAAATTAAGATATTGCTTTGTTTGCTCGTCGTTGGTAATTTTGATAATCAGTGGATTAGCCCCTGCATACTTACCGCCCTCGTCTTTGAACAGAGGTCCGTCTCTGACTTCCTTAGTGGTCTTAGCGTTTGGTTCGAAGAAGGTGCTACTGTCGTGAGTTTCTTTGTGATACCCAGTGTTCCATCGTAGATTCAACGCATGAACTTCCTTATCACTTAGCTCGTGTCCACCAATCCCCCAATAAGCCCAAATATGCCCCAGACCATTGTTAGCGCCGGCAGTGCATCGGAAATCCTTCCCTACAACGTCAAACTCCTTACAGAGTCTGTCATAAGCCGGCGCGCTGTATTTATTATCTCTTGGATAAAACGTGGCATCTCCCGGCAGCGCAGTAACACCCATCTCATGTAGTATTCTTCTAACCGTGAAGTGAAAATGAAACATAAATATCGAATTATTCATCAAGCTTGCGCTTACACCACAGCCGCTAGTGGCACACCAAACCGCAAAGTTCAACTGCTGCGGCCAATAACGCATATTAGGACCACTTAACCATTCATGAGATTCCTTAGCGGTGGTATGAATAATGGGTACGTCTTTGAAGATATCCCGCACCTTTAACGGAAAGGAATGCTTGTTAAAAATCCGCATGTTCAGCGTTAGGTCCAAGCTTGGGTGTTTATCAAATGAAACTGCGGGTATCGGATAAGTACTGGTACCAAGCAATAATTCCTTTGACCAACTGGGTTCGACATGCGTTGGCGCTGGCGTTGGCTTATGCATTGGCGAATGCTTCAGTTGATCGTCTATTTGATTAACCAGCGTAGGTTTCAAATCCTCATTACTGTACATCCTAGAACCGTTATAGTAAATCCCATCGGGTCTTCTTTCAAACTTACTGGGGTCTGCATGTGGAAACATCTTCCTAAATGCTCTCCAATTCCAGTAATCCCGGTTGTCGTGATGTGGCTGCTCCTCAATATCATTCCCAAAAGCGTCGTACATTAGTATATATAATGGATGTTATACCATCAGCGCCTCCACTCTATCCTGATTTACCTACAAAACCCAATGAATTGAATGCCGAGAACTTCCGCTTGAATAAGGCAAATCTAATCCTCGCTTACTTAGAGGGTCAAACGAAGCACTATGAGGAGGTCAGGAAAAAGTATGCTAGAGCCCGAAGCATATTACATAAGATTGCGATAACTTCAGGATCCATATCTGTTGTGTTAACGGGCTCCGGCGTTGCTACTTCGCTTACTGGGCCGGGAATAATTGTTGGCGTTCCTTTGGCCGGCGTTGGGGCAGCCTGTGGTATCATTTCGGCTGTTGCTACGGGCATTATGAAACAGTTGTCAAGCAAAATATCCAAGCATGACACGACAATAGCTCTGTCAAGGGCTAAAGTAAATACGATCACTGACCTTGTCTCAAAGGCTTTGCGTGACAGAAAGATAGACGACGTAGAATTCTCGCTTATCTTAGCCGAAGAGGAAAAGTACGAGAAATTAAAGTCGGGCATAAGGAATAAAAAAACAGTCGTAAAAGATCTTTCCGAGGAATCTCGCAAAAAGATCTACCAAGAAGCGAAAGAAGAGCTTCAAAGAAAGCTTGCTCAGTAAACATCTGCTTTGAAAAGAGCGTGACAGGATTTCGTTTACATATCGAACGACAGTCTGGAAATTACGTGTAATCTTATGGCATAAGATTTATACCATAATACACGGCATGACCTTATTTAGTAAATTATTACGCGTAATATAAATTATTTAGCGAATTATTACGCGTAATATAAATTATTTGCATGACCTTATTTAGCGAATTATTACGCGTAATTTCTCATCTTATGCCATAAGATTCGCTATCTTCTTGGAATCCATCCTAACAGGGGGTGGTTGGGGTCGATTTCGTGAAATATTTCGTAGATTACGTCAGGGTAATAAGGAATATCCTTATCCAGCCGACAAAACATCCACTCGGCTTTTGTCATATCAGAAACCTCGGGAATAGACTTCCCGGTAATTTCAGACAAAAGATAGGGAATAGCTTTGTAACATTTCCCTAGTTTTAATTTTTTCAATGTCTTCCGTAGACTTTGTGGGGTTGGCTCTTCTAAGTGGTTCATAATTCTTTCCATTACTTCGTCGTCTAAATATACCGGCCGATGACCTTGAATGTGACTCATCCAGTCTCTGAAGTATTTTATTCTTTTGTATGGGGTCTTCTTACGGCCTCCATTAGCGTAATACTGCTCTTTGGTAGCATTTGGTACGGCATTACGAATATTCTTACCACATTCGTAACACTGTGCTGACGTGTCGTCTTCTATTTGCATTTTCTTGTCACAACAAATATACTTATTTGGTTTAGTAGGTACAAACTTGGGTTTCAAGCACTTTACACAGAAATCATAAACAAACTCTTTACATTCTTCGCACTCCATATATAGACTAACATATTTGCGCTGTTGCCCCCAACCACACTTGGAGTGGGTTGTTTCCGTAGGTGGATTTTTGACGCGGGTCTTACCCCGTGTTGAGATTGCGCTGGAACCCCCATTCCCTATACTACTATAGGAAATTGAAAAAGTTTCAAATATTTTTGAGCTGAAATGTTTAAATTGTAAGATTTGATTACATATACAATAATTGGTGACTTTTATTTGCATATCTAATCATTTTCTCCTATTTGGGACTGGAGCATGATATCAGGAAAGACATCGAGATGTATCGAGATTAAATAAAGTTATCTATCTATCTACCTACCTACCTACCTACCTACCTACCTACCTACCTACCTACCTACCTACCTACCTACCTACCTACCTACCTACCTACCTACCTACCTACCTACCTACCTACCTACCTTCTAAAAAACCTTAAGGTGACGCGAGCACTAGCTTTTGAATTTCTGTCAAAATGGTCACATGCACTCATTCACGTAGAAGAGTTTCACACACACACAAGAACGCAACGGGATATCATTAAAACTTGGAAGAAGGTGTACTTGCCGTTTTGCTTATATAGGAAAATAATGATCCCTAATTCATCTTCATAGTTTTCCTTAAAACAGCCAAAGTACTTTAAGGCATAATGTAGTTTGGTGTTGTTAAGAGAGGCTGGTGTCTTTTCCAAAACGAAGACGACGCTGCTGCCGTTGACGTACGATAAATTCATGTGTTCCTGACAGACTTTACAATATCCACTATCGTTCACACAAGCAAATTCATTACTTGATTGTGTGACGTTGACCGCTTTAACGTCTTTATTGTTGAATTTCAAGACGACCTTTGTCGACTTGCATTCATTTTGCGGGATAGAACGATTATAATATATTTTTCCACCAACGTTGCCTTTAATCCTGTCTGTTGGATCGAAAAAATTAGCTTGAGTCAATTAATTGGAAACGACAACGACAACGACAACGACAACGACAACGACAACGACAACGACAACGACAACGACAACGACAACGACAACGACAACGACAACGACAACGACAACGACAACGACAACGACAACGACAACGACAACGACAACGACAACGACAACGACAACGACAACGACAACGACAACGACAACGACAACGACAACGACAACGACAACGACAACGACAACGACAACGACAACGACAACGACAACGACAACGACAACGACAACGACAACGACAACGACAATGACAATGACAATGACAAAAGCGATCATGATTATGATGATGATGATGCCTGATCATCATCTTCTTCTTCTTCTTCTTCTTCATTATCATCTTTGTCACGGGGGATTTTCTATTACTGCTATTTTCATAATGAACATGCGAACTCGCTAGCTGCACGAAGTTTGTCAAAACATAAAAGGTACCGACTGATTAGGTTTGATTGACGGCAGTGAAAGACCAAATTTCAGCGTGCAGCTCGTAGACACAGAGTTCGCATGTTTATGAAAATTGCAGTAAATTCTCCCTCCGTAAAAATCAACATGTGAGTTAAGTGCTGTATATTATGAATAGTGTGTGTGGATCCGAAGCGAACCCCACGGAAGAGTCCCGTACGTAATATACGTACAGGAGTGATGGTTGTAAAATATATGCATGGTCATACACAGCAATTGTTTACAAACCTCGAAGTTTAATCCTTCGTCCTCGACTAAAGGTGCTGTTATTCTTGTATTCATACGCACAGATACTCTTACAATTATTGAGTGTTGATGGAGGATCCCTGATAACGAAATGGACTCTATTATCATCTTTGGTCAAATATGACGTCACCTGTGACAGGCATATATGATACAGCCAATGATCTTCATTGCAAACTTTGGTACCATTGTATGAAACAACAAATTTAGTTATAGTTGTATCAGTAGTATTGCTCAAGTAAAGAGTAACAATCAGCTTTTCTATCGGTTGCTTAGTATCATGTATTTTACAGAAAAGATCCAGTTGTTCGTCAAAAAATCCTGTGATGATGGAACCTGTGGGTTGAAGGTTATTGGGCAAATGAGATTCACAATGTTTTGTTTTTTCACCTGCCCGCCTGCCCGCCTGCCCGCCTGCCCGCCTTGCTCCGTCTGTACTTATATATTACTTAACAACCAAAACAACTGCCTTAAGGCCGGTTTAGACGGTACGATTTTCGCCTACAACTATCGTATACAACACGATCACGCCATCCTACAACTCGAGTGTAGCGTAAATCAAGCCTACATCTCGCTTACGACAGACGCGAGCGTGTTGTATACGATATTTGTAGGCGAAAATCGTACCGTCTAAACCGGCCTTTAGGAAACAAAGAAATAAGAACACAATAAACCAGCAGAAAATAAAAACACGACGAATAATTCTAGTTATGAGAACATCAAGACTGAAAACAATCGTTCATGGAAATAATGTTAGATTAAATGCAAGATGTGTCCCCTTGTCGGCATAAATACTGCTAAGTGTTGATGAAATTTGATCATTTTCTCAACTGATTTAAGTAGTATAGGGGATGGGGGTTCCAGCGCAACGACCACCGGAGGATTACCCGTCTAAAGTACCCCCCTCGATTCGTACCGCGATTACCCGCATCCCGTGTTTATGTAAAATATGTTAGTCTATATATGGAGTGCGAAGATTGTAAAGAGTTTGTTTATGACTTCTGTATAAAGTGCTTAAAACCCAAGTTTGTACCTACTAAGCCAAATAAGTATATTTGTTGTGGTAAAAAAATGCAAATAGAAGACGACACGTCAGCACAGTGTTACGAGTGTGGTAAGAATATTCGTAATGCCGTACCAAATGCTACCAAAGAGCAATATTACGCCAATGGAGGTCGTAAGAAGACCCCATACAAAAGAATAAAATACTTTAGGGACTGGATGAGTCATATCCAAGGTTATCGACCGGTATATTTAGACAACGAAGTAAAGAAGAAAATCATAGACCACTTAGAAGAGCCAACCCCACAAAGTCTACGGAAGACATTGAAAAAATTAAAACTAGGGAAATATTACAAAGCTATTCCCTATCTTTTGTCTGAAATTACCGGTAAGTCTATTCCTGAGGTTTCTGATATGAGCAGAGCTGAGTGGATGTTTTGTCGGCTGGATAAGGATATTCCTTATTACCCTGACGTAATCTACGAAATATTTTACAAAATAGATCCCAACCACCCACTGTTAGAATGGATTCCCAGGCGATGACATCACATAGCAACGCCAACATTCCTCTTCCTCATAACAACCAGCGTTTTCCGAGCACACGATCGAAACCCGAGCACACGATCAAAACCCGAGCACACGACCAAAACCCGAACTAAATATAAAAAGCCGAAGTAAGTTGGAAATGTAAACAACCTCGGCGAGAAACTAATCTGCATATGAATTAGACAGCCGGCGTTCGATATGTAAATAGAATCCCGTCACGCTCTTTTCAAAGCAGATGTTTACTGAGCAAGCTTTCTTTGAAGCTCTTCTTTTGCTTCTTGGTAGATCTTTTTGCGAGATTCCTCGGAAAGATCTTTTACGACTGTTTTTTTATTCCTTATGTCCGTCTTTAATTTCTCGTATTTGTCTTCTTCGGCTAAGATAAGCGAGAATTCTACGTCGTCTATCTTTCTGTCACGCAAAGCCTTTGAGACAAGGTCAATGATCGTATTTACTTTAGCCCTTGACAGAGCTATTGTCGTGTCGTGTTTTGATATTTTGCTTGACAACTGTTTCATAATGCCTGTTGTAACAGCGGAAACGACGCCACAGACGGCGCCGACGCTAGCCAAGGGAACTCCAACGATTATTCCCGGCCCGGTTAGTGAGGTAGCAACGCCAGTGCCTGTTAACGCCACGGACATGGAGCCGGAAGTTATCGCGATTTTATGTAAAATGCTTCGGGCTCTGACGTACTTTTTTCGGACTTTTTCGTAGTGTTTCGTTTGCCCTTCCAAGTAAGCCAGGATTAAGTTCGCTTTATTCAGACGAAAGTTTTCAGCATTTAATTCGTTAGGACCCTCCTTAGGTAAATCAGGATAGAGTGGAGGTGCTGATGGTATGACATCCATTATATATACTAATGTACGACGCTTTTGGGAATGATATACAGGAGCAGCCACATCACGACAACCGGGATTACTGGAACTGGAGAGCATTTAGGAAGATGTTTCCACATGCGGATGCTAGTAAGTTCGAAAGAAGACCCGATGGGATTTACTATAACGGCTCTAGGATGTACAGTAATGAGGATTTGAAACCTACGCTGGTCGATCAGGTGCAGCAATTACCGATTGTACACCCCCCAACACCTAAGCCCGTTCATAAAGAAAGGCCGCCAAAACCCGAGCATAAAGCACCTAATTTCCCAAGGGATCTATTAATGACCAAGGAAGATTACCCATTTTACGATGCTGAAGGCGGTGTAAACGACTTTGAAAAATTGGTAACGCATCTAGAGATTTTAGTGGGTAAGCAATCATTTGACGTAGTAGTAAGGAATATCTATAAGAATACGATGTTGAAGCATACGTCGGGTAAAGAGGCCAGGGAATGGTTAGCAGGGCCCAACATGCGGTATTGGCCACAGCAGTTAAACTTTGCTATTTGGGCCGCCACTAAAGGCTGTGGTGTTGCCGCGGACATGTTTCACATTTCATTTATGCGGTTTCACGTTGCCTTTACGGTAAGGAGGTTGTTGAAGGAGCTTAACGTACCTTTACCGGGAGATAAGGCATTTAATCCAATGAATAATCGCTATGACGTCGCAGCCCTGGAAAGGTTAATTAATGAGTTCAAACCACAGCAAAAAGATTTTCGTTATAAGGAGGGTAAGACGCATGGGCTGGGTATAGTTTATGTTTGGGGTGCCAATGGTGAGAAGCCGGCCGACTACGGACATCAGGAATATCCAAGTAATGAGTTAGAGTTCGGTGATATTGGTGGTGATAAGGGTAATAATTCATTAATTACTAGAATTCAAACGAACTATCCCGGCACTTGGGATCCGTTTGTGTTAATGAAAGGAAAAGGCTTAAGAAACCTAGCCAGGATTAACCGTAGCATAGAAGCATTCGTGTACTGCATTCTAGGGGCGCAGGTAAATACCCGCAACCCCATTGTTGGATCCCAAGGCGCTTCACAGGAAACGCAACAAGAATTCCTAACTTTATTTGAGTCTGCAATAATAGAAAATGACATATCTAAATCGGTGCAGAGATATCAATTGGCGGTGCAGCAATCTAAAGTGCGACTGGATTACGCTTTGTCGCCTGGTTGTTGGTTAATGCCAAGTAATTTGGTCATCAACACTAATTCCGTTGTGGGTTATAACAATAAGCTGCAGCGAGCTACCAAGGACATGAAGTTTGGGGTGAATGACGTGAACTCTGACATGACCAAGGACATTACTCACTTCGTAGAGAAACCAAAAAAGGAGCACATAGAAAAGCCAGCAGGGAAGTTAATTCCCAAGCCCCAGAAAAAACCCCTACCTGCGATACCTGAGGAATATGACCATAACTTACTAAAGGCCGGCGTAGCAGCTGCAAGCATTGGTCTGAGTTATTATATATGGCGATGAACAACCCCTACATGGCTGGAGTAGATTGTGTTTATACGACTTACACAGGTGAGAAAAAATACACCCAAGCATCTTGGGTTGATGTCACGGGCATGTCCGTGAATTTGAACTACTCCGGAAAGAAGTTGATATTATGCAGCATTTCTTTGGGGGCCGTTAGCAGTGCGAATGTAGGATTTCGTTTCTGTGACGACAATGGAGTATTACAGCCCATGCGCGCGAAGACGAACAACAGAGAGCCTACGCATTTCTCAGTAGAGCCGCCAACGAATAGCTCTGAGAATCTTTCCGTTTGGACTTTCCACATGGTTGCTGATTGCCACGGGAAGGTAAAGTTGCAAATACGCGTAGATGACACGGCGTCGGCGTGCATGAATAGCATAGAGATCGACCTTATAATCACGCGACCATTAGCACTCTTACAGTGTTAAGCCTGTGAGAATCTGTGATTCTTAAATTATATGAATCCGCATTTAAGTGAAACGCATTACGTTCACTACTTAGACGTAAAGGAGTACGCAAGGCATGAGTGGTTTGATATGGGAATGTGGGTTGAAGTTGGAGGTCCTGCGTTAGTCATTTGCACCATTAGCATTAACACGGGAGTGAGCGCGAATGTGGGGTTTAGGCTTGTCGATGAGAATGACGAGCCTTTGCCCCCCTATCGAACTTCCCCGAACAGCAGAAGAGCGGCCCACTTTTCGATGGAGCCAAACAAATTTAGCGGAGAAGATCTGACGCCGGTCACGTTTCATATGGTAATTAATTGTAAATATGCTAAGTTACAAATATTTCCTGATGACGGTAGCAACGATGGGTCGACGCCGGGCAGCGCAAGGATAAACAGCATTGGCGTGGGCAGCAATATTATCGATGCGGTTTGGAGTCATAAACCCATTTCCACTATGAGCGTGCTGCCGCTAGCCCCAAATTATCAGGGCGGCGCAAATACTATCTTTCATCATCCTCAATTAAGGACGCGGAAAGAGCGCAGCAATTCTAAGGACAGGAAATCCAAGGTCCCTTCATCGACCTAGCTTCTTCAGGAGTACCACCCCAATAGCTACGACTAATATCCAAATGTTATTCCCTACAAACTTCAACAGTTCGCCGCCGGCCCTAAGTGCCAAGGAAACAACTGAACCCAGCAGCCCAGGAAGACCGGCTGCCATCTTTTTTCCCAAGTCCGTTAGTCCATTGCCTAATTTCTTTACGCCTGCACCTGTAGCCTTAAGCGCGGATAGGATAACTCCTACTACGGTGCTAATAGCGACCGCAAACGCCAGTGGAATACCATACTTCACCAGAGCTCTTTTTACCTTTTCCTTGGTGGTAAGCCCCAATTCTCTTTCCAGGTTTTCCTTTTGCGCTTGTAATTCCGCGACTCTTTCCCGAAGGGCTTCTAATTCCCTTTGTGCTGCCTCCCTTTCTTCTTCAGGGCGAGTTTGGTCGTTGATTATTTCCTGCTGCCGCTCTATTTGCCCCTCCAGGTCTTCGATGGCCTGATCTCTTTGCCGGATTTGCTCCTCTTTAGTGTTGATTTCGGCAACCAACTGCCGCCGTTCCTCCAAAGAGCCGGTTATGGTGATTCGTAAGTTCTTAGCTTCCTCATTACTAGTATCCAGGTCTTGCAGGGCAAGCCGGAAGGCCCTTTGAGCGCCGTCTTTTTCGCGAAGAGAAATGTTTCTTTGTTCTCTAAGTTCTAATATGCGTTGATCCTTGTCGTCGAGTTCTCTTTTTTGAGTATCGAGGAGTAGTTGGTTTTGTCTCATGTATTCTGCCTCCCTTTCCTCCATTGTTTCCTTTAGTCTTTCGACTTCCCTTATCGCTTCAACGCCTTTTTTTTGCTGCTGCATTATGGTTGCAAACTTTTCGAAGGCTTTGCCGGCGTTTTCACTGTTTTCTCTTAGTCTTTCCACTAGATTAGGTTTTCCTAATGCGTCTTTGATTTCTTTTGGGAGATTACTGGTGAGCCTGTCGGAGTCTGTCCTTTGGTAGAGATTATACCACTTATCCCTTCCTTGGTACTGGATTTGAATTTGCCCCTTATCTCCGGTTTGGAAATTGAGGCGGGCCAAGTCCACATTTGGAAATTTCTCCCTTACGTCGTCTAAAAGCCCCCTTAGCATTTTAGTTTTTAGGTCTGTGGAATCCAAGTTTTGCAATTCCAAGTACTCCGGAATAGATTTCCCTGGATTCCTTGATTGCCACTTACCCTTTAAAGAGTGTAGAGCATTGCGGGCCCTGCTACCATATTTGCGTCTTAGCTTATCAAAGAGACCTCGGGAGTCTACGTTGTCATCGGGAAGCAAAGACTCGTATTCTTCGTCGTTAATGTCGACTTGACCTTCCTCGGTGGTGGGATCGAAATCCGTTCCTTCTACTTCCATTATATATGATAAGCTCAAAGTTAAACCCCAACGTATTACCTAAGCAGGTTGGCGGACTGAAAGCAGAACGCACCTTTCACCGAGTCACATTCACACCTTCTAGCGCAAAGCCAGGAGAAACGCTGTACGTAGGCGTACCCCGCCTAACAGATAACCTAGTGTTGGTTCCTGGCACCCTGGCGCTAAGGTTTGATTTGGCGGTGCAACCTACCACCGCAGATGAAAGGATTATCGTTAACAACCTTGGTCGCAACATCGTTTCAAAGATGCGAGTAAAGTTCGCCGGGGAATCCCTCTTAGACTTAAACAACTATGACCTGTACACCACCTACAAAGATCTGTGGCTGACTGCATTCGAAAGGGCACAAAAAATAGAGCAGGGTATCGGTAGCGTAATATTACGTAAGGTTAGGACTCCCACCAAGACACAACCTACCGATTCTGGCGACGCAACTGACGTGGCAGATGCAAAGGCCATCAAGACAGCCTATGGTACTAAATACGTAATACCATTGGACTTTGAGGCTATTACCAGCCACGGGGTTTATTATCCTAGACAGTTGAGTGAGTTGCAGTTTGAAGTGACCTTAGCCAACATGACTAACATCATTGGTGGGTTAAGCACTGCGTTGTCGGGAAGTATTCATCCATACGCCATTACCAACCTGGAATTGCAGTATGAAACCATACACTCCGAAGATCTAGCACGTAGCGCTGGCATGGAATACAGTGCTGGAAAGGCTTTCTTGTACGACCACGCGGTAATGTACAAAACCTTTAGTTTCCTGGATAAGACAGACGCGGTAATTACTCAGAGCATTAATTTACCACGTCGTAGTCTTACGGGGCTGATGTTGGTATTTATTAAGCCTTATGAAGCCGGTAAGCGCGACTCTGAAGCCTTTCATAACCCCGGCATCACCAACGTCGGGATTAGCATCAATGGAGTTCCAAATAAGGTGTATTCGCAGGGAATGAAGCCCTCAGACATCTACAGGGAAATAAAAAGAAAGTTTGGGGATCAAGTTGCACCCGGTGAGTTCTTTACCGATAAGTATGCACTGTGGATTGACATGCGAACCACCAACGACGAGGATTTACATGGGCAGGGATTGCGTCTGGTAAATACCCAGGACGGCATTACCCTGGAAATCAAGCGTGACTTAAACGCTAGCGCAGGCGACTCAGACAAGATCAACGCATACATCTTCGTGGTGTCTGACGCCCAGTTGAGCGTAGAAATGAATCAGCTAAAGAGCGTTGCGTATTGATTCGCGCGCTGCGCTCCCTCATCCAAGAAAGGATAAAATATCCCTTACGTATATAATGCTTCGCGTATTCGAAAACAACAACACCAAACTGCAATGCATAGTGCAAGGCGATAAACTTTATTTCAAAGCAAAGTCCGTGGCTGATGCCTTGGGTTACGTAAATTCCAGAAAAGCGGCGTCTGATCACGTCTCAGAGGAAAACAAGGTAACTTTGAGGTCTATAAAGGGTGTAAATCTGACTGACACCCTTAATGCGCAACCACATTCCGTTTACATCACTGAAATGGGTCTTTATGAGTTAATATTCGGATCTGAAAAGTCCGTAGCTAAGGAGTTCAGAAAATGGGTGTTAGGTGACGTTCTCCCTACCCTCAGGAAAACAGGTAAGTATGAAATAGAGCGGCGCTTTGACGGTCCTAACAAGTTGGTATTCAAAATAGAAAATGAATTTGACCTGCATAAGAAGGTCGTAAACTACGTACGTCGATTCCACCCTATCCTACTGCTCGCACCAGGTCTTGGAGAACTACAGGACTCAGCTAGCAAAAGGATAGCATGTTGGCAGAAAGGGTATCAGGCGGGGCAACCCGACATCTTAGTCCTTAATGCACATAAAAAACATAATGGGTTATGCCTGGAGTTGAAGACGCCTAAGGGTAACGGCGTATTATCCTCAAAACAAGAGGCGTTACTCACACAATACGAGGCAAATGGTTACCTAACCATGGTGTGCAACGATTACGACCTTATATGCAGGGAGATCGACCATTACGCGGAAGGCATTCGTGTACCTTGTCCTTGGTGTGTTAAGGCTTTTAAGACGCAGGAGGCGTTAAGGACTCACCAAAGAATATTTCATAGATATAATGATAGTTGAACAGACACACTGGCGTGAATTAGTTCAAGGTCGTACATACAAAATAAAAAATTACGTCGTTTTCGAAGACATCAGCCGTTTAAGACTGGTCTTGGAATGCGACGGTAAAGAGTGCACGCTATGGGCACCGGACTGCGTGAGGTACGTCCTTCAAGGTGAGGAATTCACGCACATACGCAGCTATGGTAAGGTCAGCGGTCGATGGAAGTTCGACGTCGAAAGGAAGGTAGATGCTAATCCTCTTTGTGATTAGAAGTGATTAAACATTGGTCTGCTACGGCGGACTTCATTTTTTCTGTCATGTGGTAAACGGATACGGTAATTAAGGCACCACCTATGAACGCTGCGATTTGAGGTATCATATATCTTTATCATTTTTTCCAAGCCTTTCGTACCGCCAGGTAATGGTCTAAAGGACGTGGTCCGTCGTATAGACAGCACCAAGTATGTCGTCCACTCCCCGCAGCGGCGTGAGCGAAGTTTTTTATTTCTTTGGTGTGGGGTTTCCTTCTATCCTGTCGTCTTTGCGAACCTTTACCCTTGGTGTCGTTTCCTTTACCTCATTCCAAGCTCCTACTATTTCATCGTTGGTATGAAGAGCAGCAGGCCGCTTTGCTGAATAAATTGCATTGCAGCAGGGGCATAGGGTCATGCCAACGGTATCTCTTACGCGAGCGAATTCTGGATCTTGGGAAAAAGCTTCTACGGCTTCCACTATTGGTACGCTAAACGCAAAGTATGAAGTTTCCGACATGTTGTATATATATAGATTATATTTTCTTTTGGTTGGCCTTGTCTTTTGCATTCTGTTCGGCGGCCTTCTTAAAGACGCTCAAATAGTGTAAGAACGTCCTTGCGCCGGTGGGGTCGTAAAGGCATTGCCAGATATGTTGGTCTGACCGGCAACAGCCGCAGCGACTGCATGTATCGTCCCAGTAATCCCTGTTTTCCCAAGGAACGCCTTCGTATTTGTCAAAGTTCATAAAGTGGACGTCAATCGCCCTTTTCTGCGTCGTCAAACGCGCGGCGGTGCCTACGGGACAGCAGCGGCTGGCTACGTTACCGTGCTCTTCGCAGCTAACATCGGAGAGGTCGTAAGATAAACAACGATGAATATGCCAGTCGTCGGCGATGCTCCTGCAACATCGGATGCATCTATCCTTAAGGCAGACACGATGTTGGGTATGGTAATCTAATGCTTGTGCCGTACTCATGGTCTTATTACAAAGGGAACACGTTAGGATTTTCTCTTCCTTAAGGCAGACCTTATTTCTGAGGTGGTAGGTTAATCCTTGCTTGCTACTGAAAGTACGCTGACAGGTTTTACATTGCATGCTATATAGGACCTTTATTTTTATTTTTAATCTTATATAAATTATAAAAGAAATAATAAGGGGTAATTTGGAACTGTTTGGGATACTATTTATGCCTCTTTGTAGGCGTCAGCTAAAGTTCTCTGTGCTTTAGGATCTGCGGGACACCAATGCCCAACGAAGGATCCTTCGGGGAATACCTTATTACAATGAAGGCAGGTGTGTTTTTTACGCGGTTTGGGTATCGGCGTTTTGGGAGGGGTAATGCAGTCGGCAGGTAGTTCACATGTAATGCAGTCCATATATTGAAATGGTAATGAGAACTGTATTCTATGGAGGATATCGCATGAAGTCCTTAATGGACTCCTTAGCCCAGCCTACCATCGTCAACACGGCGCCAAACCGTTCTGCACGCTTCAGACCACACATTTCATCGTACAACTCCTGCACGCGCTCTTTTAACCGGTCTATCTCC
Source organism: Actinia tenebrosa (assembly GCF_029948245.1). Classification (NCBI taxonomy): domain Eukaryota; kingdom Metazoa; phylum Cnidaria; class Anthozoa; order Actiniaria; family Actiniidae; genus Actinia; species Actinia tenebrosa. The sequence goes on from NW_028292583.1 coordinate 14,450,578, forward strand.
TCCCTTTGCATTTCTATGGTGTCTTTTTTATCCTTTGCGTCGGCGGCAATCCTTCTTACTGCTTCCACTGGCTCCATATATATGAACCCAGATCACATGCCTTGTAACGCTCTGATAGTAGGACCCACCGGCTGCGGAAAGACCCAGTTCATCGTGGAGCAGCTATTAGGACCCTTTAGATACCGCTTTGACTATATCGTGCTATTATGCCCCACCTACGTGAATAACCGCACCTGGACGGGTATAGGAGTGAAAGACGACGACTTCTTTGTAGATATCTTAGACCCTAACGAGTTATCTGGACATCTTAAGTTTTGGCACAAACAATTCCCTAAAGATACGCAAACCTTGCTCATACTGGATGACATCGCCTGCGGGGACGACGTAAAAAGACGCACCTCCGAATTAGTGAAGCTCGCCTTCAGCGGTAGACACGACAATATCAGCGTTTGGTTGCTCTCGCAGCAGCTTACCAGTGTCTCTAAACCCTTCAGGGAAAACATAGGCTCTCTCGTAGTATTTTATACGCCCAGTAAGTCTGACCTGGAAACCATCTTAAGCGACTACGGCGGTGAGATATCCAAGGAACAGTTACACGAATACATGCGGCATTTAAAAACGCACCAACATTCCAAGATGATCTTCTCTTTGAGGTTTCCGTACGCGGTTGGAATCTTTGATTCCTAATGTATATGGACATTGAACAGCTCTTAGATGAAGTCCCCACACAGTTAGATGAAAGTAACCTCAAGGAACAACTTAACATCCTTGTGTCTTCGGGGAAGTGTAAAGAAATGATAGGCAAGGAACTTACCCATGAGCAGGTTAATAAGTTGTCAGAAGAGGAGGTTAAGAAGTTCCATAAAAGGTACGAGGCCGCCCTTGCAAGTAAGACCACGGACGCCGTAGCAGACTCCGCTATCCGACTTGCCACCAAGCTCCTCGGACTTGCGCTGCCCATAGACGACGTGGAGCAACTGCGGAAGGACATAAGCGAGGACTATGTCATCGCCCAAGAACTTAAGATAACCTGCGGGTGGTTGTCCTTGAAGTGCGGTAAGTTAATGGCAGTCGCCTCTGCGGCACTTCACGTAGCTCAGCATGTCGACTTGAAGGAGGTACTAGGTTCCTTAGGAACATCTTGGAAGGACTTCAAGAAGGACAGAGAAGTCGAAAAGGTCTTCCAGGCAGCACTTGCTGAGGCACCTGCAAGTGACTTATCAAGTACTTAGTCAAGTCATTCGCGGGAATTACCCAGGCCGCCTCAAGTACCTAGTTAAGTCATCCTTAAGTACTTAGTCAAGTCGTCTTAAGTTACTTATCAATTCCTTCAAGTCCTTAGATATAAATGAGTGAATCGAAGGCGGAGGAAACCCCTCAAGTAGAGGAGCAACGAATCACCAAGGCTAAATCTCCAGGCAGAGTTGCTGCCGGTAAGAAGCTCGCGGAGATGAACAGGAAGAACAAAGCAAAGAAAGAAGAAAAGGTGGAGGAAGAGGAATCCTTTTGGAATCCCGGCTACGTCATCGGCGCGATAGGAATTGCTATAGCAGCAGGCAGCCTCTACTTACAATGGCGGGCTACGAAGCCAGAAGTAAAGTGGGAGGCCCCAACATATCGCGCACCTGTGGAGGTTAGAAAAAGTAAGATCCCTGAAATGGAGTAATAACCTTCTCGCTTTGTAATATAATGTCGACCGCGTTGTTGAAAACTGTTGAAGAAGCAGCTATCATTACTTCCATCGTTGCGGGTATTGGTTGGGTAGGTAAGAAAGTGCTCAAAGAAGACTTTACTGAAGACCCAAGCAAGAGCTTCGCTAATTTCGCTAAAATGACCGCTGCCGTAGGCGGGGCTATCATGGTAAAGGATTACCTACGAAAGGAAAAGTACCTGCCAACGGTGTAATATATAATGGTTAGCTTAGTCGCAGGTGGAGTTATTGCAGCTTTAGCATTCACTGGAGCTAATTATGGCGGTCAGTATTTGGATAGATTAGTCAGAGGCGACAAAAGCGGAGAATTAGCCGCCGAAAGGAAGAGACACGACTTAGCGCTGGAGAAATATCAAAGGGACGTGGCGGCTTGGAATGAAAAAAGACAAGCTTACAGGGATTGGTTGGATAAGAACTACCAAGACAAAATGCAGGCGGATAAGAACTTTGAAAATACAGACTATGCCTTTAAACTTTATGCGCAAGCGCATCCCACAGTGGCGTTAAAAAGCCTCAGTTTAAGAATTACTACCAGCCTTCTAAGAAACAAAAAGACAATGAATTGGTCTTCGTAGGAGTCGCAGGACTGGCCGGAGGCGTGGCCTTGGCGTATCTGCTCTAACGAAGGGGACTTGTCCCCTGTAATATATGATCGTCTTTTTGGAAAGCAATAAGAATAACTTTACCACTTATCTGAATCCTCCCATCAAAGCCTGTAAGGTTCGGTTGGTTAGTTGCTCTTTGTACAATTCTTGGTATAATTTAATTAATGGCTTTGTCATCGGAACTTCCGGCACCAAACCAAAAATACCAGATTCCCATTACACCCCCATAACACTGGCTAAGGAGCTAGCAAAGCATGGATATACTCTTACCACAGGATTACCCCATGAAATGAAATTCAAGAAAAATAGTGGAAGCGTCAATCTAAAGAACAGTTCATTGGTAGAACTCCTGGGCCTTACTAGTACCACGATAAATAGCGGCAGTACATATGATGTGAAATGGAAAGTCGCATCCTCTTATGAAGTCTATTGCGACTTGGTCCATAGTTACAACAATGGAGAAAAGTCTTCTCTTATGTCCAAGTTTCTGCCCAAAGGTAATCCATTTGACCTGGTAGAATACACCCCCATTTCTTTGAGCTATGACTTGTCTCATTTGGTAGAAAACATAAACATCACCATTAAAGTGGACGGAGAGACGGTGGATTTCAACGGGCGAAAGATCAATCTTGTTTTGGAATTCATATAATGGGTCGCGTAGAGGATAAACTCAAAAGGATTTACTATGGGCCTGAGGGCTATTGGAGAGGAGCGTCAGCTATCAAGAAACTCGCGACCGCGGCCAGGGTATCAGAAGAAACGGCTAAGAACTGGCTAAAAAAGCAAACCATCTGGCAGGTTTATCTTCCCGTGCCTAAGTACATTCCCAGGCCCAGCTTCACCGTAAATGTCCCCAACGAGGTTCATCAGGCAGATTTGCTTTTCTTACCGCACGACAAGGTAAGAAGAAAGACCTATAGATACGCTTTGACCGTAGTTGATATCGCAAGCAGATACAAGGACGCCGAACCCATAACCAGCAAGGATTCTGAGGAAGTCGCAGAAGCCCTAGGTAGGATTTATAAGCGCGTTTTGAAATGGCCTAAGCTGCTGCAAGTGGATGCGGGAACGGAGTTCATGGGCGTGGTTACTAAGACCCTGAAAGACCACGACACTAAGATTAGGAGAGCCGAAGCTGAGTACCACAGGGGTCAGAGCATCGTCGAAAGATTCAATAAGACCCTGGCCGAGCGCCTCTTTGGGTACCAGTATTGGAAAGAGCTGGAAGATCCCTCCAAACGCAACAGCGAATGGACTCAGAGGCTCCCCCAGGTCATCGCGGCTTTGAACAACGAGGCGGCCAGGGCTACGGGAATAAAACCCAAGGATGCCATAAAAAAGAAGCACGTGGAACACAAGTCCTACGTCAGAAGTTCGAGGGCGGTCTTCCCCCAGGAGAAGAGATTAGGAAACGTCACGGTACGATATCTCTACGGACCGGGTGAATTAGAAGGAGGATCCAAAAGAGCTACGGATCCTAATTGGTCTTTGGAAACTTACCAGATCCGAAGTGCGCTAGCTAAGAAGGGTCAACCCATCTTGTATTATCTTCATGATGGTCCCACTCGTGGGTTCGTCAAAGAAGAACTGCTTATCGTGTGATGTCCGAATGCTATCGTATGGATACCATCATCACACATCCACCTCTTACCGTCAAATGCAGACAGTGACACCTTCTCCTGTGTAACGTTGTGTATTTGATGTCCGTAGCTGCGCAGGCTGTTCATTTTATGTCGCTGTTCCTTACGCGTACGCAGGACCTTTAAGTAGGAATCGTGGGTTATGTCCTTCTTAACCACGTATTTTTTTACGCCTTTAGCTTTCTTTTCTACACCGTCCAGCTTTAGCACGCTGTACATCTTGGGTTTCAGGCCCACGTATTCCACGATGGGTTTTCCTTTCATCTCATCCTTCATTTTCCCGATTACTTTCTTGTTTTTAGGGGAGTAAAGAAAGTGGTCGCGTGGGTAATCGCTGGTGTCGTATTCATCGATGTCGGGAACACAGTCTTCGTAAATGTCTTCCGTCTGCACCTCTAGTATCAAGGAATCGGTGTCGGTGTATAAGAGGCGGCACTTATCACCGTATTTCGGTTTTAGCTTGTCGTAGTAAAACTCATACATGAGCAGCTTTGATAGGTCTAACACTGTAAACCCCGTGTATACGGGTTTATTCAGGAATAAATTCGCTTTCTTCATGTGAATCACGTAGAAGTTTAACATTTCTACGTATCTAACGAATCCAGGCTGTGACACGTATGCTTCTGCTTCCTCTCTGGTGCTGGCTATCTTTATGCTTACGCGCTTGCGGATGTTCTCCATTGTCTTACCAAATACGCTATTGTTCATTAGTTTAAACAGGTTCTTTTCGAAGTCATTCTTTGCCTGCGTACGCTTTTGTGTGTTAAAGTCAATGTAGGAGCGCATCCATGGTTCCTGCGTGAACTTCAAAACGCGGTGGATCTTCTTCACGCGTAAGCCGTGGCGCACATAGAACTGCAGGTTGCGGTAATGCACCACGTACTTTCGCTTGTCCATCAGGTTCATCGTTAGCTTCCTGTAGGGTTTGTAGCCAGGGCACATTTCCCTCTGCAGCGGACTCAGCTGCTTAAATGGTATTTCTATTGCTTCTGGTGCTAATGGGAACTCATTGTGTGCGTCGTGCAAGTGCTCTGGGTATTCCAGGTCCACCTCCAGCACGTAACCTTTGTCGTCTTCTTTACCTACATTTAGGTAAAACTCTATGGGCTTTATGTTGTCCCATTCGAAGTCGCGTACAGGTAAGTACTGTGACATTGCCCAACCGTAGAGGTTGTTTGCGTCTAAGTAGAAGATGTATGTGGTTGGCTTCTCCGGGTCGTACTCCACCGTGGGATTGTTCGCTTTTGCGTATCGTCTGCTGGGTCCGCAAACGCCGCCGCGGATACCGTCTTCCATAAAGCGGTACATGTCGTATTCTGTTAGGAGATCCAGTTGCGCGTTTGTCTTCTTTAGAAGCGCACTCCAACTAAGCCCAGGAGCCGTGTAGAAGTTCGCTGGATCCAACCCGTAGTATTCCATTGCCATCTTTCGAAAGCTTTGGAAAACATCTGCGAGCAGCACTACGTCTGAACGTAGGTAGATGTCGTGGTATTCTCCCATATTCTCACAGGAGTACTTTTCCCACACATCTAACGCATGCTGGTACTCCTCGTCCTTTATACCAGACTCGTTTAGGGTGCTGTAGAATCTCTCTTTGGGTGGTAGGGGCTCTTCGAATCGCTCCCAGGAGTCCATGTATTCGTATGGGTAGACTCCTTTCCTTTCCGCGCCGTATTGACTGGAAATGGGGAACTCCGTGTTGTATTTAACCAAGTTTGCTAAGGAGTCCGCCATGAACTGCTGCGAGTCTAAGAACTTCAGCTTACCCACAGTTACGGACATGTACCTTTCTTTGTTGTTGGGTATGCACTTTACTTCGGAGCCGTCTGTTCCTTGTAAAAGTAAGTGACTGTCGTAACCCCTTAAATTGTGAAAGAATACGGGTATTTCCATTTCTGGATCTACTTTGAAGTTTATATTGCATTTCCAATGAGCTGCACCTCTGTATTTACCCGTGATGTGGCAGTGATCTCTAACCTTATCCACATAGAAATCCTCAACGAATGCTTTGTGGCAGTAAATGCAATGCGTGGAGGGCTTTCCCGGCTTCTCACCCTTCTTAGCATACTTCCCGCATTTGAAATGAGCTTCTCCTAAATACTTTCCATCTTCATCCCACGCTTTCTTGGCTCGTCTTCCAAACTGGAGAAGCGTATGTTGACAAATGTGACATTTCTTTGCCTTGGTAAAAGCCTCCTGGTTCTCTTTGGTAAATACCATCTTCTTTGGGCGTCTTAATTGTTCTCTTATCTCTTCCTCCTCTTCTCGCAATGCTTCTAGAAACTCATTAGCTGCGTTCTTACCTCGGTAAATTACAGGAGGGTCGGCCTTACCATCTGATCTGACTACTATGTAACCAAAGGAGCAGATCTCATGTAATCCCACCTTATTCGTGGCACCACTTTTCTGCTCTTCCTTAGTTATCAACGCTTCAAAGTCTGCATATATCACGTAAGGCACCTGCATCTGCTTTTGATGGTCTGAGTAGGATAGGTTCTTATCTGTGGGCATATGGATCCGTTGCGCCACTTCTTCGACTCCGCGACATATTTCGTCGTGATCCTTTAGAGCTTTAACGCTGGTAAAGGATAACAAACAACAGTCGCAGAAGTATTTCTTGCCTTTGTGTTTGGTGTGTCTGTAAAATAGTCTGCTAACATGTTTAACCCACGAATAATGTCCACCGTGGTAGAAGAGGTGTATTCGTTCTCCTTTACTCTTTGACAGCACTAGTGGCACTATCGTTTGGTCTCTGACTCCGTAAACGTTAATTGCTAAATCGTTTATTTCCTCAAATATGGGGATGTCTATCAACTGCATGGGAAATTCCACACCATCCCACTCTAAATCGTCTGTGGGATACTTACTTGTCCTACAGGGATCCTTATCTACTGGATACAGTGCGGATCGTATTGCCCACATAAAGCAGCGGTTGTCGTCATTCTTTACGTTCACTATGGCTTTCTTCCTTTCTACCCACACCGGCAGGGGTACGTAACTTCCTCCTCGTATCGGCACGTACCTTGCCATGCTAACCTCCATACCTTCTACCTCCTCCACTGTCCAACCTGATCCTTCTTTCGTGTAGTTAGACAGCGACTCCATTATTGCTTCTAAGGCTTCGCTGAGTGACTTATCCAGATTCGTGGACTCTAATATCACTAACGACTTTGATCGCAGCATTGCTGTCGTCGTTGCCTCATCTTTTGATAAACTTACTTCTACCATTATACTCGCTTTCAGGGCTCCTAATTCTTCTATGCCTTTTCGAAGCGTTCTCTTGACCTTCCTTTCTGACTGACGCCAAAACTGTCTAACGTCAATCTCACCGTTACCGGGTATTGACACCGTTTCGAAATTGCTTTGGGATTCCATCTATATAATAGGAAATATCTTATACCTAATTCCAGACCCTTTTCAGATCGTCGTAGTCATACTCACAATCCTGACAATGCCAAAACAATTTAACCTTAGTCTCAAACTTCTTACCACATCCACAATCATAGCTGCTCATACATTTCGTCTTCATCTTCAAATGCTTCTTCAAGTCCACTTCTTTCTTAAAAGTTCTCTTACAATCTTCGCACTCCATATATAGACTAACATATTTTACATAAACACGGGATGCGGGTAATCGCGGTACGAATCGAGGGGGGTACTTTAGACGGGTAATCCTCCGGTGGTCGTTGCGCTGGAACCCCCATCCCCTATACTACTGATTTATCCTGAGATCTCATATCAAACCACTATGTTTTCCAAGGTCTTGAATTTAGGTTGATATAATATTTTCGAAAAACTGCTGACGATTGGACTCGTTGGCTTGTGGAACTTGCAAGGTAGACAGATTAACCGATGCAAAACGACAAGGCCGTTTTGCAGGCTACGACAATTTAAATTAATCTTACTTAAAAGTCCTAATTGCTAACCTCTTCCAAGGTATGATTATTCGATTAGAGTAAACTTTTTTACGGGTTTATCTGCCTTTCCTCCAATAAAACAATCAATTACACCAAAGAGGATCCTCCCCAATGTATATGCCCCAGAAATAACTGGTATCAAATATATGCGCGGGTTTCCCTTCATGATCACCAGTTTATTTTCCGACCCCATGACTTTTGAACAACCATGACGATGTCTTAGTTTCACTCGCTTTGTGATTTATGGAGACTTATAAACTATATCATTTTAATGTTTTCTTTTCGGTACAAAAACTAGTTTACTGTGATGTCCAATACTCTATTACTGTCATTCACAAAGTGCAGTGTTTTCTATGCAAAGAACGAATGTTCGTAGTTTAATAGCAGAACTTTTGACAACTGAATTAAACTCTCGGTCTCTACTCGGCCGTCTTCCAACTGGGAGTACGAATGCTCATGATATGACTACATTATTTTGATTAATAGTTTTACCTTTGACACTCCCCAATGCAAAGATTAGTAGAATCAAACTTATCCTAAAAAATAAGATTCCGTCCATGTTGAACTGAAGCGGACTTGATCATAACTAATTCATAGACTGTTTTCGAAGTAAGTCGGAATCAGAACTAACATCTGCCAAACCGGCCATTGTGCAAGTCGATGTTGCGCTATGACTTCTAAAAACTATGCAACTAGATTTTTTTTGAGACAAAAACTTGTATAATTTTTCGTTTTAAAATGAATTATAAAAAATATTATCTAATTTTTTTCCATGAGTTCTGTCAAGGATGTTAATTTTTACTTTTTGGCTTCAAAAAGTTGGATTGGGCGTCACGCACGCTGTTTGCAAGCGAAGCAAATATAGATATAATAGATGCAGACAATATATCTCTTTTTCTGACAAAAGACTATAACTGAATATAACGTCGGAAACGTTATATATATGTTATAGACACCTTATATTGGTAACAAAGAGTAAATGACTTTGTAAAAGTTCCCGGTTAAAAAGTTACTTATATAAGGGAACCTTTAGCACAACGTTCTTGCTAGGTACAGCAACACTCAAACTGCAGTTCGACGCCTGGAGATTTCCGTCAAACGTTCGACATTTAGCAAGGCGTCATAACGATGTTGTGGCTAAAAGAGCCGCCATATTGAATTTCATTGATACTGCATGATACTAGCGATCAGCGGTATACCTGATATTAAAGGTCTCTATTATCCTCAGAAACGCCGACGCAGCGTACAAATTAGTTTGCTCGCCTTTTTATTTCTTTTTTTATTTCAGATTTCATGACGACAATCTCGTAGTTTTGGCTTTGAATTAATTTAAAGATCATTGGAACTGTGAAATCTGATGCGTAAAGTGGGTCACTAAAACCTGAATCTTGATATGTAGAGAGCTGTAAGATAAATGGGAGACAGTGTACATTATTTAACACTGGCTGGGATCCTGCTGAGCTTCAAAAGACGCTTTATTGAAGTCTAAACTTTTATGTAAACTGTGTAGCACTTGGTTTCTGGGATCAGTATCAATATCAGTTCTGTTCCATTATTAACAGCAATTAGCTGAACAACGGGAGCTCTATAAGAAGTCCTTTGAAGGCTTTTCTGTCTTTTGTTAATCTTCTGGCCTGATCTTTATCAATGTTTTATAGTTTTTCGATCTTTATCTATGGATCTCTGACATATTTTTTGGTTGGTTTGATGAAAAGAAATTTTTTTGTAAGATTGGAGTTCGGCCTTATACATATGTGTGCGATATATTTTAAATATCGAACATATAAGAAATCCCGTAGTGGTGGAGTCCCAATTATCCGTTCAACATCAGTATTTTTGTATTTGAGTGCAGAAGTTTCTTCACCATCACTATCTGTTTTTCTCTTCCAGCCATTTTTTATCATTCTTCTTAGAAGGCCGTACCAACATGTTTCGAGTTTTTTCAGTTCTTCCTCATTCGGTAATTGTGCTTACGTCCGTGCAATAAAGAAGTCTAGACCTAATACAGGATTCTAAGATTTTCTTTCTAGTTTTCATGGACACTTTATTGTCTGTGACAACATTCTTTAGATCGTGAATTTTACCAGTTGCACTGATAATTCTGTTGTCAACAAAAGAATCTTCTGGGTCTTTCTCATAGTTTTTTATTTCCAACTATAGCTAAGTCCTACTTTTACAAACACTTTTTACCGTGCTATCCGGAGCGTTCTTGCAAAGATTAGTGATTATAAAAAAACATACAGTTATGTGCGAGTGCTCGTTGTTAATTATGTGCCAAGAATCTATCAATTTTCTCTGGTGATAAAAACCAATGTATTTTTAGACAGTTGCATGTGGTTCTTACACTAGTGTCATGCTAATACTGCCTGCCTTCCAGGTTCTTTGCAATAAAAATGAAAAAACAAATTACATGAATGGAGATTGACGGTGTGCAGATAGTATTTCTTTAGTTGTTCTTTATTAGTCTTGATTGGTGACTTTCTTTTTCGTGAAAAATTCCGGTTGACTTCTGATTGTTAGCTCAACATTCTCTTTTGAATTGATAATATTTCTCCCGTCTAATCAATTTTTACTTGTTTATTTTTTTCCATAAGCCCGAATACGTTTGATAATGTCAAAACCACCTCGACAAAGATGACCACAATGACCGCGGTTAGGAAAACTGAAAAATAAAAAAAATTGTACTTGGTATTTGACTGAGCTGCATCCCAAGCTGCCTTTCATTCCTCTCTTTTCTATATCTTTTCATAATCGATAACATTCCCCCATATACCTGCGTTAGTGTCTATCGCTGATATGTTTCTTCCCTCTAGCACCGTCAGGTTCAAGGAACTGCTGGTTTTTTGGCTGTAGTTCCTTTGCTGTACTAAGCACAAGTACTCTCCCTCATCTTCGGGCTTGGCTTCTCGAATCTCGTACACACAGTGCCCTGTACTATCATTACACAGTGTACGATTCCTCTTCTTGATGATGACAGAAGGCGTTGGACGTCCTTTCGCTTCGCATTCAATAGTCGTTGCGTTACCTTCTTCGACTTCAATTTTTAACGGCCATTTCAATATTTCTGCGGGTACTGCCCAAAGGTACATGAAATAAATGAAAAATTAAATGAACTTTCTTGTTTCCTTCCTTATTCGTACCTTCCTTCCTTCCTTCCTTCCTTCCTTCCTTCCTTCCTTCCTTCCTTCCTTCTTTCCTTCACTAAGAAATGATGACTCATCATGATTGTAGGGTAGTCTGTAAAGTCATCCAATATACAATTTAAATCTTGGCATGCGAAGACTGCCAATTAAAGTTTGCGGTTATAACTTACCAAATTTGACAAGTCTCAGCCAATTCGTAAGAGGTCTCCTGTCCAAACTTAGTTCCACCTCTACGCCATACTTCTTGAAGTCCACATTCGTCAAGTTGTACATTTTGACTCTTGCTGTACAATTCACACAGTCGTAAATATTCCCGCTCCAATCCACCTTTCTTCCAAATCCTCTACGTTTAGATACTACGTTGCGTTCTTGGACAGCCAAGATCTTGTTTCTCACATAGCCTGGATCATCCCAAACACCAAAAAGAAATTCAAACGCTCCATTAGTAAGTGAGCTTGGCCATGATCGGACGTGAAAGTGCCACACTAATGTGACCTCACTGCCTTCGCCACTGTACACTTCTTCGTCAGGTTTAACGATGAACGAATCTCTCGGCCTTAAACCTGATAAAATATAGTTTGCTTTAAACCAGTACATTTTTTACTAGAGCCACAGATATAATATTGGTCCACGTTAATAATTAAAGCGAGTTCAAGTGTAAAAAAATTATATAAAAAACTTATATATTTTACAGCCACCACTCCTCATACGGGGCTCTTCCGTGAGGTTCCCTCCACACGCACTACCACTACATGCTATATTTACAACACAACACTCAACTCACATGTTGCTATTTACGGAGGGATCGAGGAAACCCGAGATCCCGGAGAAAACCCTCGTGGCAAGAGAGAGAACAACACATCAAACAAAGTCAACCCACATATGATCCAGTCTGAGCCAGTGCTCGAACCCGGACTACAGTGGTGAGAGGCGAGCGGTAAACCACTACGCCACCCATGCAACACATAATTCTAGGCCCTTTTAATAAATGACACCATGCCTTATTTTTCGCGATTGACGTCTATTTTATAAGCCAGTATAAGACTTCCATTCTTTCTTCTACCTTCTATATACACCTACTTGCAAGAACGTTGTCATACGATATTAGAACATTAGTAATTTAGTGAGAAAGGAATACATTAAAAGACAAAAGAAAAAGTTCAGCTTCAGTGATCTTCTTTTGTTTTTTAATATAATTCCTATCCCACTAAATCACTAATGTTCTATTTTCGTATGACAACGTTCTTGCAAGTAGGTGTATATAAGCTTGATAAATCTTATTTTTGTAATCTTATTCTAAGTTAGTTATAGAACCGACTTTTTAAGTGATTAATCAGTCGCGATCACTCAACCAGAACAGTTCACAGCACGAAGACACAAATGGTCTCTTGTGTATGTGCACTCCCCACAAGATGTTATCATTTTATATTATCATTTCCTGCTGATTTTTGAGTGATTTAAAAAAAAGAATATTCTGGAAAGTGTTTTTTATCCTTTTCACATACGGACTACAATATCAAATGACCTGGTAAAACGTTATGGTGTATCAAGGGAGCACATTAAAATTTTGTTTGTGTAAGGAAAGTCATTGTTCTTGGTTGATCTATCTAGCGCGCGCAATCCATCTTGTGACAGGCGTTCCTCGTAGTGTTTTGGTTTCGGCCGATCCGAATGGCTTACGATAGTGTAAGGAAGGGAATGACGAGTGTAATAGGAGGGGAGTGAAACAGTGGAAATGTTACACGTCGCTCCGCTCCTTGCAAGATATTCGTCGATTTTCGGAGTAAATTCGCTAGCCCGACTAAAGCAAGGAACGCCTGCCATATAGTGTAGCGCGCGCACGTAAACAAGAACTACGCCTGCTATATCTTAGAATACGTGCGATAAAATCGAAGATAAACCAACACAATAATATGACAGCAAATAAGCCTGAAAAGCATAGACAAGAGAATATGAACTAAGAGAAGGAATCCCCGTGCCCCATCATGTGCACACTTTGATGCTATTTTTAGAATCTATTCTAAAAAATATCATCCTATGATATCATTCATTTGATCGTTTGATTTTCTGCACGCGCATAGTAAGCGCCCGCTCTACGCTGTTTGGTAACGTTTTCTTGTGCTTTTCTTATGTTTAAATGTTCAAATCTGCCCTCAAGATGACGATGTAGGTCGGAAGCTTTGAAAAATAATGTAAAAATACTCCAGAAAGTTGAACAAATTACTACTTCAATTTCATGTGCGTGCAGAAAATGAACAAATGGTTTAAAAATAGCATCAAACTGTGCACATGATGGTTACAAGGCTATATAGGGGGAATTTCTTCTCTTAGTTCATTTTCTCTTGCCATAGACCATGACTGAACTATATATTAACAAAATCAAAACCCTAGCAAACTTATGCCATCAAAGTTTTTTTTATATAAAAAAGTCATAACTCAGTAACAAAACCGTAATTTTTATGCCCAGCATATTTAAACTTCGCTGCACAATTTTTGAGTATTATTTCAGTAGAGTTTTTTCAGGCAAAAAATTTTTCCTTTCGGAAATTTAAGATGTCTACGATACGCGGTCCATTGAGCGCGTGTTCTAGAAAAACTGTTTTGAGCCGCTGATCAAATCAAAGTGTGAACGAAAAAAGATTAAAATGAAAACATCAATATTCTAAAGAGATGACACTGCAGCTAAACTCGTGACAAGTATCATGATCCATTTTCTTCATCATCATCATCATCATCATCATCATCATCATCATCATCATGGCATCTTTTTTGTTTTTTTCTCTCTGTCATTTCAATTCACAATAACTAGCGGGACGAGCCTAGGCTTTGTTACAGTGTAGCGGTATTGCTTTATAGTTCTCTGTCGTTCTGAGTAACTATCTCTAGCTCGTGTTTTAGTTTCTCATATCCTCCAAAAAATGAAGATCCAAAAAATGAAGATCCATCACTTGCTTCTAACTACCAACCGATATCTCTATCATGTATCTTATCCATGATTGTGGAACGCTGTGTGTTTAACTACTGTTCTTCTCACATAACACCTTTACTTTATCCTCTGCAACATGGATTTATCAAAGGAAAGTCAACAGTTACTCAGCTTCTTGAGGTTTACCATGATATCTTAGAAAATCTTGCCAATGGCACTGACGTTGACGCTGTACACATGGATTTGTCTAAAGCATTTGAGTAACGCATCATATTCTACTTTCTAAGCTAAAAAAATACGGTATCACTGGTGGACTTCTCGACTGGTTTATTGATTATCTAAGCGATAGACAGCAGCGTGTTGTTATTGATGGTTCTTACTCCGAATGGTTACATGTATCATCTGGGGTTCCTCAAGGATCCATACTTGGACCTCTTCTTTTTCTTGTGTATGTTAATGATATGCCTGATTATATTCTAGGTGATTCTATATTTGCCTTATTTGCTGATGATTCAAAACTATACTGGCAAAGTCATCAAATCGGATTCAGATCACAACGATTTGCAAAGGGATATTGCCGACTGTGTTTATAGCTGGAGTGTCGATTCTTAAATGAAATTCAATGTTGACCAATGTAAAGTTTTACATATGCACAAGAAAGGAATTAAGGTTGTAAATCAATACAAAATCGGCGATGAAGACCTAGCTAACGCGCCCTTTGATACAAAAGACCTTGGAGTTATTATATCATCAGACCTCACCTGGGCAAAGCATGTTGAGGAAATGTGTTCCAAAGCAAACAAGTGTCTTGGTTTGATAAAGCGTGTATGTGGTAGACAAATTACGGATGCAAGAATTCGTAAACATCTTTATTTAGCTATTGTGAGACCTCAGCTCGAATATGCTTCAAGCCTTTGGTCACCGTATACTAAAAAACTCCAACGTCTAATTGAAAATGTACAGGGAAGGGCTACAAAGTTTATCTTGAACTATCCGGACGATATGAATTATACTGACAGATTATTTATACTGGACATCTCACCTCTTGAATATAGACCCGGGGGGGGGGGGGGGGGGGGGGTACTACCACCCCAACTTGGGTAGGGTTGTGCCGCCAGGACCTCAAAACCCTGACCCTATCCCAGAACTAAAATTTTGATTTTACATACCCTACCCCAGACTAAAACTAAGAATTGTTCACCCTATCCCAGACTAAAAGACGGAAAAGACGGTTTTACAATCGATTGCAATCAATATTTACTAACATTTTTATTGTTTTTGGTCGGCAGAAAGCGTAGCCTATTCGCCAGACAAAAACGACCGAATCGTTAACCCTATCCCAGACTAAAATGATACCCTATCCCAGACAAAATGTCAACATCGCCAGAAAAAACGAACCATTATGGGCGGAGCTTCTGTTTTGCACTCAACCATGGCTAATTTGCTGTCAATCCGCACTCGCCCTTTTCATTGGTCGAGAGCTTGAGAGGTTAATTAGTATTTACAAAAACAAAATGGCGTCTGTTAAGCGAGAAAGAAGAGAAAAAGGGTTTTATTCGTCATTACACAACACTACGTCGGAGGATATCTTACCGATTTGTAAGAAAGTTAGGAGAATTAAGGGAACAGGCCGCTTATGGGAAGTGGAGCGATTGATATCGCGGAGATCTACTAAAGGAGTAAGTTTACGTTGTAACTTTGATGAGTTTACATATTGTATAAAGTTCGTCCAACTCCATTTTTCAATGAGATGTGCTATATTGTTTTTAGAAAACCGAGTTTCTTGTTCAGTGGAAAGGTTTCTCTCCTTATGAAGCTAGCTGGCAGGACGAAAGCGAAATAACTCCGGAATGTCTACGGTAAATTATTTGATGTAATTAGTATTTAACTAACTTATATATAAGACCAGCTTACTTTTAAAATATTACAACAATTAATTTAGCGCTTAACTTTATAACTCAAATAGATATAACTCTTTTAAATTGTCATTATTTGTTTGTACGATTTCTATAAATTCTAATCTATAATCACCGTTTTGTATATACTAATAAGAAGGTTGACTTTTGTTTACTATTTAAACATTTTAGGTTGTTCTTTAATCCATCTCTAGAACAAATGACTATATACAACGAGGTGGCAACATTGAGGGCGGCAGTAGAGGGGCACCTGTTATCCAAATCCAGACTGCCAGTTACTGTTACTTTTCGTGGTGATGTATTTAGGTGGCTATTTGAAAACAAGGGAAACAAAGAAAAGGGGTGGCTATATCTTTACAAAAGACATTTTCATAAAAAATATTTTCCCCCCATGTGGGATCACTGCTGTGACTCTCATGGCCAGGGTATAAAGGTTTTCTACCCTATGAAAATTAGAGCCTTTATATCCTGGTCACCAAAGAAGTATTACCTAAAAGGGGGCAAATATATACCTTGCTCTAGGTTGTATTTAGAAAGGGCAACATTCTCCTTTGTAAAGGTAGCATTATGTGATAGTGATGATTAAGTCTGATAATTAATCTAATATCCTCAATCAAACTTTGCAAAGGAGAATGTTGTAGACTATTATTATTGACATGACTGTGGGTTTACAAATTGTGTATGTAGCTTATTTCTATATAATCAGTGGTTAGTAATAACCAATAAAAAAATACCTTTATGGTTTTGTTTCGAGTTAAAGTTTGAAAATAACCCATCTTTGAATTTGTACAACTCAGCTGTCAGTCCATAATGATAATCTTTATAAAACTATAACTATTATAAAACTGTTGTATAAAATAGGCTTTCATAGGCAACAAGCATCTTTATATATATGATAAAAAAATGGTTGATCAACAGTTGTTTATTTTATCAATCACAGAATAACATAAATGCATGAATATAACTAATGTACATACACAAAGCCATTTACACTTCCATTATATAGTCAAAAACAGCACTTGGTTGATAATAGTAATTAAGACACTTTTCTAATTTATGTATGTTTATATCTGTATGTGTTTTTTTTCGTATCCAATGTATGGAAATAGTATTATACACTCCACTGAAAATAAAATTTATACTTGAATCTCTAATTTGTGACTTTTGGCACTGATTTCTGTATTATACTACAGTCACTAACTTTTTTTGCTATTTCTATTTGGATTTTTTGTTTCTGTTTCTCTTTATGGTAGCTCTCTTTCTTTTTCTTTTTGGACAACAGTTATCCTGGATTAGATTTTGGATTTCTGCTAAAGGGGGATCTTCCTCAACAGGTTTGTCATGGCTTACATATTTCTTAGATTTTCGATTTATTCTGATGGTAGTTTCCCAGAACTGCAAATTTCTTTTTGTATAGGGGTTTGGCTTTCGCTCCCTGTGTTTCAGAACCCTCATACGGTACTCGGCACGGAGAATCTCTGCAGGATCGTCAGTGTGATTTGTCTTCCTTTGTATTATTTTGCGTGCATCATCATTGTTTTTTTCCACACCTTAAAGCAAAATGAATGCATTGTACAGCAAATTACATTTTATCAAGTTATATATTCAATGTAACTATATAATATAATTTTGTTTTGTTTGATACCTGACAAAAGATTGATGTAGTGTATTAATATCAATTATTAAATTACCTTGTCCACTAAATTGCTTCAGGTTGTCGTGCATCTTAACCATATTAGGGATGTGATAGGCCGCCATGTGCATATAGCAAGTAACACGCTCAGTTTTGTATCCAACCCTTTTATGTCCTAATGATGTAAAATCATCTATCCACTGTTTAATCTGAATTTTGTACAAAAGAAAAAAAAAATACTGAGTGTATAGATGGGATTTGATCATTTTCTCTGGCATTTGTAATATATAAATGTAAGCAGCATTTAACAATATTTACCCGAGCACGGTATTGATCAATATTGTAAGGTTTGAGAGATGAAATGAAGCCAAAGTACATGTCAGCAAATTTCTACAAAACAAAACAAAAAATAAATAAGTAAATGACATTGTTTCTTGGCAATAACAAATTAACAAAAAATACACACCTTCCACAAATCTGCCACTGCCTGAGCAGTGTCTGGCTGAATAGCTTCACCAAGCTTTTGGGGGAGCTCATTGAGTAGTTTCTTTCTGTCGTCTCCCATTAGACTAGTCCAGTCCATGGTCCCACTACCCCTCCCATCTGCATTGTTCTTTTCCCACACAGAAAAGGAGACTCCACAACTGCATATGGTCTCTACAAGTTTCTTTAGGTGGGTTCCTAAGTTTTTCCCTCTGTTTCTAAATTGATCTTTTTTATCCCACTGTAATGCATCCTCGATCAGATTGCCAATCAGGATGTCAGACACTCTGAGCATAAGATGGAGCTCATCTGGGATGATTTTGTTTAGAGCTATCGACAGGAGAGGTTTAGAGGTGCAGCAGAAGTCTCCAGTCTCTGCCATTTTTTTAAGTTCATCTAGCGTTCGCTGCATAGTACCACTGTCGTAGTAGTCGTCAGGTTTGGTTATATCACCTCTAGCATTATGAAAAGTAAAATAAAGTGACATTTGTGTAGGGTAGGGAAGTTTCATGTGACTGTATGTGATTTACTGTTATTGGTTTAAAAAATAAAGGAAATGCAATTGTGGATGCATTAGCTACCTCTCATTCTTGTGAACCTTGCACCATATGCATGCATAAATTGAATTAGCAGCACTGAGACCCATGACAAGCAGTAAAAGCTAAAAAAAGGAATATTATTAATACTATTTCATTTTTGTCAATAAAGAAAAATTGCATGCTCATTTACCTTGTAATCACCACCAAGAAAGAAATCCACCTCTACCTTTGAACCATCCACCATAATGTATCCATTTTCCTTTACCAAGTTTATTTCATTGAATACATCTCTAAAGCTATTCTCCAATGTTCCCCTGGATTCAGACCCATTAACTACAGCAATTGTATGTGTTCCTAACAGCAAATTGTTTAAATAAACTTTGTTTGGTTATGAAATATCACTTAAACAATATAGAAGCTTATACATTTACTTTTCTTATCACTAAATTATATTTGATTCATATGTATGTTTTTTATAGATTGTAATATAATGCTAATCAATCCTAAACCCATAGA
Source organism: Actinia tenebrosa (assembly GCF_029948245.1). Taxonomy (NCBI): domain Eukaryota; kingdom Metazoa; phylum Cnidaria; class Anthozoa; order Actiniaria; family Actiniidae; genus Actinia; species Actinia tenebrosa. The sequence continues at coordinate 14,469,607 of NW_028292583.1, forward strand.
CAGAGGCATCGTGTTTTTTGCATGTGTATGCAGTGGTTATCCAGTCTAGTCAATGGGCTAGGGAAGTTTGCTACAAGGTATATGGACTAACCTTTAGAGGATAACAAGTCATCTTTACTTTCAAGAATGGCAAAGCTGATCAAGATGAAATTGCTGGATCTGCTCATACGTGCCCCATCACCACTTATTTTAACTGAAACTTTCTGGTCATTTTTCAAGATGTTTGAATTTTTCTAGTAGAACAAAATGAGTATAATTCATAATCAACCTAAACCTGATATTACAATATATCAATTTTATCATGTAATAACAATGCAGCAGTGCTACAGCCCCTTAGAAGTGAAGCAAGGAATATTCTACATTTCTTCAAACTAAGTTTACAAAATCATAATTCTGACCAAATAGAGTAATAATCAGTGTAATGTATCTCAAAATTATGCTTGGTAATGGTGTTATTTATTTTGATAATTATAGCTGTCAGACAAATGCTTAAACGTTATTTTTGAATATAAATACCCACCAGTTCTAAAATTTGATCAGCCAGCAATTCCTGAAATGAGTGTTGTGCCCCAGGATACTTCCCAGGAGTGGAAGTAATTTTGCAGCTTCCATTTAGTTGTTGTCTGCATTGCTTAAACAAGTATGACTTTGGGAGTCCATCAACAACCATAGAAAGCTTGTGTATAAACTCATCACCAACACCAAACTTGTCAAGCAAGAAGAGAATACTCTCCACAGTGGCTTTATCATTCTCACTTAATGTAGAATAGTGTCTGCGTGGCTTCGTAGGTGCTTCAGGTGTATTGTTTTCCAGAGTCCCATTATCAGCAGGAGGAGTTTCTTGATCAGATGGAGTGATCACCTCAGTATTGCTACTTGTACTGTTAGATGGAGTATGATCATGACCAGTTGGTGTCTGAGGCGTTGGTGTCTGAGGAGTTGGTGTCTGAGGAGTTGGTGTCTGAGGAGTTGGTGTCTGAGGAGGACTGTCTGTGGCAAAATTGACAGTATATGTTTTGGGACCACCTTTGCTCCTAAGCTTCAAACAGTCAAGCTCGAGCCCAAACAATTCAACAAAATATAAGGCTTTCTGTGCTCTTGTTTTCATTTCTTTCAGCTTTCTATTCTGGCCTTGAGGGGTCTTTAGATCTGGAATACTTTTCCCTCTCACTTTATTGACCTCATCTCTTTCAAGCTGCCTTATATATTTCCTCATCAACTCATTTTCATTTTTCACATTACTCCATGTCTCACTTTCCTTCAAATAGCTATCTATTTCTTGAAAGAGACATTCTTTTTCCTTTTCGATATTTACATATTTCCCTTTCCATTCTTCAACTTCATTGCTTGCTTTCTCCAATTCCAATTCTAAGTCCTTTATTTGCTTTTCCCACTCTTCTACAGTTATTATGTCAGTTTTTAAAACAGCAATTTTTGTATTCGCTTCTGAAAATTCTTTCCTTTTTCGTACAGAACCCTTTCTATTCAGCTTTTTTCTCTTTGTTTCTGCTTCAATACATATTCTGCTCAAGCGCATCTCAAGACGACGAGTCTCACGGTTTAATTTAAAAGCATCGCCGGGTATTATCGCATTTAGGAGATCTGTATACAGTATTTCATTGCCACATCCTACCTGGTACCGTCTCCATTCGGCAAGAACCTCGGTTTTTATCTCAAGCCAGAAAGCTACATCATTTTCATTTTGTCTCTGAATTTCTTCATAAGCAAGCTGCTTTCTAGGACACCCAGAAAGCGAAATTAAAGGATTAGACATGTATTGAGCAATAAAAATTAAATAGAGACAGAATATCCAGCAATGGAATTCATTCGAGAATGATTTTAAAAATACCCGCGAATATTCCCGCGCTTAACTCGAGTTTACCTCGAGTAAATATCGATTGTTTTAATAGAATCCAGTCTATCTCGTCCACAATAATACAAACAAAGAACGCCTGACAAATATTATTCAAGATGGAGGAATAATAGTGCAAGAAACGGAGAGAAACTTCCAATTTTTGCTACGCTTTCGGCTCGTTAGCGAGAGTCAGCTATATACAAGACGCTGATGTTCACTACACATCTTATGATGACAAAACCGCACCGATTTTACATTGTTTATCGTTAAATTTGGCTTACTTTACTGGGGCAATGGTTGGAGTTTCGAATTCTATAGAAGGTAAGTTCCAACGTTAAAGGGAACTGCCTTAAAAAGTGGTTTGTTTTCACTGTATTTTTCGTCAATGTAATACTATCTCTACAAAATGGCAGCGTCGGAGAAGCGGGATTTTCGCTCTAAGATCAAACTCGAAAACCGCAACCAGTTTTAACGCTACGATAGCTATTTGCCATCTGAAAAGAAGTAAAATACCTCTCTACCAAAGCCCGATAGAAGGTAGCGTTTAGTTTTTAATTTTAACTTCATATTTTACTGATTAGGATTTAGACCCCATACATTCTCTTAGAGTGCACGTCGCGTTGGGGTCAATTTTTTTCTAAGTGTCATCGTGTTACTACGCATGTCCGTTCGTTTTTTCTGGCGATGAAGAATGATACCATACCCCAGACCCAAAAGCCGAAAAACCATACCCTATAGGGCGGCACATACCCGTATAGCAAATATAGGGGAGTACCCCCCCCCCCCCGGGAATATAGACGACAGACAACTGACCTTATTCTTCTGCATAAACTAAAACACGATAAAATAAAATCCAGTCTTAAGCAATATCTACAGCCTGTACCTAAACCTAATTTTGCCCCCAGAAACTACTACGAAAACAATTTACAGGACTATTTGCTTAACTCATTTCTACCTAGATCTATCAAACTATGGAACTCGCTACCAATACACTGTTAAATGAGTGATGTAGGCCTTTCCAAATTTAAGGAACTTGTGACCACCCACTTTGCTTCCAAAATGGAACATTACTTTAATACCACCTTAAAATCTTTTAAATTTGAATTTTGATAAATTTTGATCCATCAACCTCCTATCATCATTTTTTTCTTTTCATTGTTTTTTCCTCGTCACTTTTCATGTTAATCATGTTTGTATTGTATGTAAATTGTATGGAGGGGGAATATCAATTGGGACGAAAGTTCTGTTTTCTTCGCCAGTCACAAAATTTGTATGTCTCAAGTTTTATAAAATGTATATGTTTATATTGTGACAACTAAACTAAACTAAACTAAACTGAAGATGGTATTTTTTGCTGATACCATGGTTTCCTGTTATAATAATAACAATAATTATTATTATCATCATCATCATCTTTATTTACAATTTGCTTATCAGTTAATTTTGCTTACGAAATTTTTAGTTAACCGAGTCCAATCCATTGGCCTTGGGAAAACAAGAATATATTTACAATACGAGGTACAATTTTTAAAAAATCAAGTAATCATGAAAGTTTTTCTAATGATGTGTGCAGGTCCAAGGAGAGCGATCTTCTGCATACTTCTGTGATAGAGATGTCCCCTTTTAAATGGTTGACATATTGTTTTAGTTCTTTGTGAATTAACCCCAGTGCCCCAATGACAATAGGTATGGTTTTTCTTTCCATATCCCACTGCATTTTTAAAATTTCTATTTCTATATCTTTGTACTTTGAGAGTTTTAGGGCCACATTTCGTTCTGCTGGGATTGACACGTCCATCAGGGAACATCGTTTCTCTACTTTGTTCTTCACTATAATGTCGGGCCGATTATCTGTGATGATTCTGTTCGTATGTACTTGCATGTCCCATAGGATTGTTGCTGTGTCGTTGTCCATTACTTTTTCAGGTTCATGCTCATACCATTTTATGCAGACAGTAAATTGCTTGCGCAGTTTCCAGTGAACATATTTTCCAACTTTTGTTGTGTCTTTCTATGTATTCCTTCTTTGCAAGAACAGGACATCCAGATTTGATGTGGTCGATAGTCTCGTCGTAATCACCGCAGATTCTGCATTTAGTATTAACATCTTTTCCCATGATCTTATTCTCGTAATACCTTGTAGGCAGCGTCTGGTCTTGTGCTGCTATAATAAGCCCCTCTGTCTCTGACTTCAAGCCTGTTCCTTTTAACCAACTGTGCGTTCTTTGTTTGTCGACATCTGCTTTGTTGACTTGCCTGATGGTATTGGCCATGAAGGGGTTTAGACTCCCATTTTTCACATTGTTTCATTTGCAGATGATCTTTGTAGGTGCTCTTTATCCTTTTTGTTTTCCCAATTATGTGTTTCGCCACATTCGGTCTTGAATTTTTTACTTTCTTTGTGCATGGAGTACATCTTTTTGTTGTTCTCGTGCTTAGAGACTAGACGCACGAGGCAATCCTGGTTTTCTACCTCCCTCTCTTCTCTTGACATATAATCTGACTACTATACCCACAGCTTTGGACCCACCCCCCTCCCCTATCACTTTCGTGGTGAATTTTTAATTTCTGTATAAATTATCGAAAAGGTTAATTTATTCATATTTCTTGTTTTCGCGCGCAAAAAAATTTTGGCTTTTTTATTCATGCAAGAACGATATTTTTCATTCCCTGTTTATCCCTTCCCGTAGACGAGAAAAAGTAAGAACACAGGATATGTTTTTTAAAATGTTTAATTATAAAAATAGGAGAATACAACATCATATGGAAGTTACTGGAGTTTTTTTCCCTTAATCTTTCTAAAAGTCAAATTGTCCACTAAGTTCTTGGATAAACTGTAATTTGCAAGACGGTGGTTGTTTCTCGGTACACTTCTTGTGGAGTAAGAGTGCCTTGCGTAAGTCCTTTTCTGGACTACTGAATGTTTCTTTGGTCTCGAGGATCTTGAACTGGTACCTTGGGAACATAGAAAAATTGCTGTAGGACATTTTTACTACTGTACAACCCCCATCGAATTCAGGTATGTAGCAACATCTGGCCTTGGAATATTCGAAGAGCTGATTCCAAGGTATAAAGTTGGGAAGAGGTTCTCTCGCTATAGGATTCACGATTTGGCACGCCAAGTCGTCAGTTAGCTCGATGAAGTAAACTTTCTTGTCTGGAATAGGAAACGCGCGGGTCTTGACTTGTTCTTGTTGGCGCATCAGTTCCACCATTCTTGCACTGTTGTTTTGATGATAAAGCTCTTCGAGATATCTCACCATCTCAGATTTTATTCTCGCGAATACGCCAGGTTCTTTTAGCTGAAGGGGGTGCTCATGCATCATGAAGTAGTAAGAGGCTTGTAAGAGTGTTGAGGAAGCAAGTTCGCTACGCATGCGAATCCAAGCTTTTTGAAAATTTTCCCTCCAGAAAGCTTCATCTGGTTTCCAATTCAAGAGTTCGTCAAGATATGGTCTTCGTCCTTTGGATTTTTCGATATCTTCCAATCTTACTTTGTTACCAAAGTACTTGCAAGAGTTATAAAATAAAAAGCGAAAGAATGCTTTTGCTTCCTTCATGATCTTGCACTCTTCACTTCGAAGTTTTAACTGGAACTTGAAGGTTTCTATGATCTTCTTGAGATCATTCATTGTCTTCCTATCTGTTTTGCGTTTGGTGGCTACAGGGTTGAGAACTCGCCCACTTCTCAGCTTCATGGTTCTTTTCTTAGGTCACGATACGGAGGCTTGTGTAAGAATGATGGAGAGTTGATGGCTATACGTATATGTTTTTTGTACGTGTATGACATCAGCATACATTTGTGTCACGTGTACGGCACCAGATCCCTTTTCGCAAATGCATAAGGCATGTTACCTTGCATTATCATTAATCAGTTTAAGCAGACGTTGAAAAAAGAAGTAGCGAAAACCAAAAATGGACACTGTTACGATCGTGAAGAAATTTTATACCACCATCGTGGAAGATAATTCACGGATTTGGACCTACGAGTTGGTTGAGACAGGAGAAAGATTTGAAAGTTTTTCACACGACGCCTATACAGCCTTCTATGACCATGTGAGGCAAAGAGAGCTGGATGACATGCTTGCCAACGTTGATCCCTCAGACGTTTTTCACGAAGAGGTCTTGCCTTTGAACCTCAACATTGCTGAGTGCCCCTACGTACCTGAAGATCCTCCCTCAAAGACGGGGAGGAATCAACAAATCGAAGATATTCTACTGAGAGCTTATGCTGATGTCCTGCAAAGAGACATATGCCACCTTGTGAACAAGAATTGTGAAGCCTGCGAAATTGATGACCCGTCACAAGACCATCACGACTGTTTAATGCTTTCGAGAGAAATCAAGGTGTATCGTTATTTTTTTGAAGCCTTGAAAGATGTGGATGACGACAAGGTGATGAAGATTTTTATGAAAAACATTGAAACTTTAAATCCTCCACTTAATGCGCTAGAGCTTTTGAAATATCAGTGTAAAGATAGCAGGGAAGATATCGTATCTAGCAGGAGGGAAGAGCTTGAAGACATTCTCATAGACGATCTTAGAGAATATTCAGAATGAATGTTTGATATTGTACGATGAGGAAAATAAAGATATAAAGTCTTGTAAATTCTTGTGTTCTTTTTATTTCGTTACTGCTTTGAACCATGACAGACATTCGAATTAAGACCCCCTCTAGTATCATGATCTCAGGTCCTTCTCAATGTGGAAAAACCGTCTTAACTTTGAAATTGTTGAAGAATTTAGATGAAAGTTTTGTAGGCGAAATGTCCAAAATAATATATTGTTACGGAGCTTATCAACCTAGTTTTACGGAATTTAGGGAGCAAGTACCTGGTATTGTGTTCGTGGAAGGATTTCCTGAGAATGTGCTTGATCTGTTTGAAAACCAACCGGGTATTTTGATCGTGGACGACCTGATGGCTTCATGTTCTAATGATCAGCGTATGGCTGACCTTATGACGAAACATTCTCACCACAGAAACATCACCGTGATTTACATTCTGCAGAATCTGTTTCCACCCGGCAAGTTTTCTCGCACTATTTCCCTCAACTGCCATTACATTTTTGCTTTTAAGAATTGTCGTGACTCTTTGGGTATTTTAACTTGATTCAGCAGGCATTTCATGGGAAGCAGGATCGTCTTTATGCATTAGAAAGTTTCCAAGATGCAACCGATAAGCTGTATGGCTATTTGTTATTTGACATGCATCCAACCACGCCCGGTAGCTTTAGGCTTCGCACTAATATTTTCCCCAACGAACGGCACGTATCCTACGTAAGGCGAACTTAAAAAAGGTGAACATATTACCATTGTCTCATTTCATTTAGAATGTCGGATCGTGTAAGACGTAACCTAGATTTTCTCACAGTTTTAGCAAAGTGTAATAAGAAGCAGCGAAAGGCTTTACTTGAACATTGCGATAAGGACTTGTTGTTGACGATTTCTGAAATTGCAATCAACGTGTTAAAGGGAATCGTAAGACTGTCACCGGCTCAGAAGGCGAAATTGGGGAGATTTAGGAAACAGCTCAGAACGATCGCAGATCGTCAAGTTTCACTGAAGCATAAGAAGCGCTACATGGTACAGACTGGAGGATCATTGTTGTTGTCACTTTTACCCCCGGTCATTTCAGTTCTAAAGGAGTTGTTTTTTCGAAAGAAATGAAGTACTCTAAACGAATGGTTTTAGTACCTGAAGAATTCATGGACATGTTGGAACGCAAAGAGAACATTCAGACTGCACCCATGACAAAATCCTTGATTCGAGTAGACAAAGAAATGGATGGTATACTAGAAGATGGAAAAAAGACCACAGGCGATAAAATAGCTCAATATCATCAAGACCTTCAACGATTTCTTGACATACAAGAGAAAAAAAAGCAGTTTATTCCTACTGTTAAGATTCACCAAGAGAACACGTCTAGAACCACCCCTCAAGAAGATGAAGCAAGCAAGGACGAATCCCATCAACCAGGAGTCGTAGGAGAAAGACATTTATCAGACAACGACATATTGGAATCTGTTCCAAAGAACTCGCGCACCTTAGCCCGATCAATGATCAACCGTTTGAAAGCTAACAGGGAACACATATCGTGGAACGAAAAAGGCGAAATTTCTATTAATGACCATCCGATACCCGGTTCAAATATCATTGACTTGGTGAACGATCAGCTGAGGTCTAGGAAAGATTTTGATCCCAAGGGTTGGGAACTGTTTACACAATCGTTGGACAAGATAAACATGCCTAAGTATCTGATGCGAAACGAGAGACCTCGAAGCCATATTGCTCAGCTTCAGGAAAAACAAACTCCAGTTTCAGCTACGACCAATGATGGTTATCAATTTCCACCCACTCCACCATCTACGCCAAGGGGGATCAAGAGTCCAGTTTTCAGAAAACGCAAGACCAAGCGCTTTTCCGATAATTGGATTACGTATTAGGAGATAAATATTTGTATGCGAGTGAAATGATTGAATAAACGCGTTACACAATGATACGTCTATCGTTTTTTATTGATTCTATTTTGCATACGAGTCAACGCTAACTGATGTGTTGTTTGTTTGAATCTTGCTCCTAAGGAACTAAGATACCTACGAGTAAATTCACTTACACGATGATCGTTAATCGACGTGTTTTTACTAAACGAGTTAACAATCATAGATAATGATTTTCCACGGTTTCTGTTCATGATAAAATAAAGACAAAATTGTCCACATGTACTTGAATTAAGACTTTGTAAAGAACGATGATTATATTTCCAACTTTTGGACTGTTTATCTAGAAAAGTTTCAAAATTTTCACGATAAAAGTCTGGTGGATTTCCGTAGGAGTCGAAAAATTCTCCCCTTTCTTTACATGGAAAGTACATTGCCAACCAGTGTGATCCTTTTTCTTCTTGAGGGTCAGTATTGACGATAAGTCCACAGGGAAAGTGTTCAATGGTAATAGGTAGTGTGTCAGAGGCATACACTCCACAAAACTTATTGCGACTTTTGGGATTTTTTTCCATGACTTGTGTTAACTGTGAAGAGTTCATGATGTGTGATCGTACAGGACGTTTCGCTCTCGATCGATCTCGACAATGTTATCGAATTCCCCAATGCAAAACAAATTTATAGCTTCTGCCAAAGCCTGACTGAAGATGATCTCTAGTGAGAGATTGCCTCTTTGTTTGAGGCCTAAGTATTCGGACGCATCACATCCATCAGGTCGTAGATCGAATACGAAAAATCCGTATCCTTTGTGGTAATCATCACGGGTGATATGGTTCCCTGCATCATCATGGTACTTCCCCGTCCCTGTGAACAACGTCTGGAAACTTTCTAGGTACTTTTTGTCACTCCCTGTCAAATTCAATTTCAGCGGTTTAGATGGAGTTTGTTCACCATCAACATATACGCCAATGGACGATATGGAAAATAAATCCATGTTGAAGGGATTTGTTGTGTAACTTCCGTTAGTAGCGGCAGACTTGTTCATGAATACAATGAGTCGCTTGGGGATTTGTCCGTTAAACACATTATCTTTCACGAGGGAGGGTGTTGTTCCTGGTACGGTAAAGGACTTGCACATGGTTCTTGGGACGCCGTAAACAGCAGGAGCTTTACTCAAAGCTGATTCGTGAGCCATGATTACATGGTTAGCAATCTTGACTTTTCTGACCTTGAGTTTGATGGAAGTAAAACTTATCTTATATTCTTTTCCTGCTTCTGCAGACATCAGGAAATACTCAGGTTCATTTGGAACGAGTTTGATCTTTAGGTCTACGTAGCTCAAGAGATACTTTTGAATCATGAATACGTCACAGTACAGAGGTCCAATCAACTCAAACTCGGTGGACTCCTTGACGAGTGCATTTCGACTTTTGAAACCTGCATTTTTTCCTGTAGCGCCAACCCTAGCATCTTCGAATGCACCAGACGTATCTCCATACCACATGGCAGCTTGTAGTTGAGACTTTTTAGCACCCATTCCAAAGTTTAGGAGGGTCTTACTATAGCTTTCGGGACTGTAAGTGTTGGTTGAACTTGATACCAGTGTCGAACCAAAATAGACATCTACCTGCCGCCAAAGACTGTGCAGAAGGTTGTTCACGGGTCCTATTTTTTCGTCCGCATCAAGATCAGTACCATCTTTATGTTTGATGCGAGCGGACACGTAGAGTTGAGTGTAGGGGAGATGAACATAGTCTTCAGTACCAGGGATGTTAAATTCAACAGGTGAAGAACTACTAAGGGCTGAAATGGGTTGATATTCGATATCTGTCTTTTTCACTACACTATTTTGAGTTGGACTGACAGAAAATAAATCGAGTTCTTCCACCATGCATTCTTGTGAGCGAGGATGAATCAAGGCCATGTTGTGGTGACTTATCCAAAGATATCTTGAAATGTTCTCGGCTTAGTAGCTTTCGAAGTTGTGAGACTCTTTGACTTGGTCTTGCGTTTTATGCGTTTCGGTTTGGCTTTCGTTTGTTTCCGCTTTTTCGGTGGGACTCGACTCCTTTCTTGATGACCTTGCTTCCGCTTTTTACCGGTACCAGTTTGGCCATTTATTGCATTTTTTACTTGTGTTGTGACGTCACGTTTTAATTCCATTCCCGATTCTTTCAATCGATTTCGGAGAGAGTCTTGAAAGCGCTGACCCGCAGCTGCATCCGCTAGGACATTGGCACCAGTTTTTAGCGCAACCTTTCCAGCCTGTTTGGATGCGCTTGCTAAGAAAGGTAAAGCTTTTCGAAACAGGCTTCCGAAAAAATTTCCAATACCTCCTCCTCGTTGACCATATCCGCGTTGAAAAAGCTTTCCCGCGAAAAAGGATCCACCGCGCCCTTTTTGTTGTGCTTGGTTCAAATAGTAATTTTTGTAGAGTTCAGGGGGTGAAATGTGTTTCCGATTCATTTTCTTCTTGTTATACAAGGTATGATAGTTGCCTTTTCCTAAAATGCAAGTTCACGACTACGCGTCCTCTCTGAAACTGAATCTTGCGACCTGATCCATCCCTTATATCGATCTTGATGTCTTGGAATTCTTTAGTTCCAACCGGGTAGTAAGTTGGAACATCGAAGGATTTGTAAATGGTGTCTCCATACTTTCCTTCTACAGGAAGGACTTTCAGCAACCTTGCTTTCGTATCTCCCACGATTTGATAGCTCACGATATCAGAATAGACGTACAAACACTGCATGCCTCCGCTGAGATCTCCAACAAAATCACCGTATTGAGAATGAGAGATTAAATTTTCTTCATTCCCGAAACCCAGGATTTGGGATAAATTGCTTGATAGCAACAACTTATATCTGTTTTTAAGGGTCACGAATACTTTTTCTGACCGAGGTTCGAATTTCAAGTGAATATTATCTTTTACATCTGCTTGTAGTTGATTGTTGATATGATCAATTAGGCTAGTTATTGTTTCATAATATCCCTTGGAAAGAATTACGGTGTCTGCTATCCCTGTTGGTAATTGGTAATATAAGCGCTGCGAACTTTCTGTAATATTGTAGAACGTTCTTGGCCAAATGATACTTTGTAAACCAACTTCGTAATCACCTTCCAAGATGATAGGTTCTGGAAGATGAACGGTATAGCTAGTCAAAGTATTATCGCTATAGAGATCAAGGGAAGCATTAGAGGGCAAGAGCAAGAAAAACTGAGGTTCATCCATGTTAGCGATGTAAAGAAAAATGACAACAAGTTTGAAACACAAATAATTTTATTGATCTTTTACAAGTTGAAGTTCATTACCATACACAGTACCTTCGATTTCTTCCCCGTTTAAATCTTTGATTTTGTAAACGGGGGGATTTCTCGCGATACGCTTTGAAATGACAAAAATTTCTTTCGTAAATGTGGTAGTGTACCCTTTTTCAAAGGTTCCTTTCAGTTTAGAAAGCCGAACCTTATCATCGACATGAAACTTAAACTTAATTGGACCATCAATGAGATCCTTATCATAGAGAATGTGCCAGATATGATCTTCGTTCTCTTGAGAGACCAGACTGGGCTTAGTCTTAATGGAAGTGTGATAAGTGTTGTTGTAGCTATGAAAAATGTCCTGCAAGACATCAGTGTACTTTAAAGTATTCTTATGAGTGAAATACTTGTACAATTTTGCTTTCACAGTTTCGATCACGCGCTCCGCGATAGCACTTTTCGTCTCGTTACCGGTAGTAAAAAAGTGAATGTCATTTTTTTCTAAGAAGTTCTGAAAGCGTTTGTTTAAGAATTCTTTTCCATGGTCAGTCTGTAGTTTTTCTGGCTTCCTTCCTTTCTTGAATATTTTTTCAAACCCTTGAATGATACATTCGCCTGTCTTCGCCTTCAGAGGTTCCCCCCATGCAAATTTCGATAGGACATCAATGGCAACTAATATGTATCTGTTCCCACCATTATATTTTTTAATTTTCTGAATATCAATAAGGTCAGCTTGCCACTGTTCATCGACTCGCCCCACAATGATTCGATTTCTCTTAAACTTTTTCCGGGTTCGTCTGTGTAAAGTGTAAGTGTCTTGTGAATTTAACCAGTCATACACATGCTTCCTTGAAATTTTGCCTTTGCTTTCTTCCTTGACAGCACGATAAAAGTTTTCGGGGCCTGTGAAACTTGCTGGATATTTTGGATCGTAATACAGTTTTTTTAGGAAGTTTCGATGCGTTCTTTTCGCCATCCACAGAAGTAATGACAATAGTACTTCCACAGCACCCAACAACGCATCTGATTTGTTTTAGAAAATGTCTCACTTTAATAGAGGGCAATGAAGAAAAACACCCCATTTCTTCGCAATGCTCGCAAGGAAATGAAGACTGATGCACACCGGATGGTAAGTTTTGTAGTTTTGCGTTGCTAGGAGACCGTTCAAAAAGTAATTTATTCGAAGACAGTGTACTTCGCGGTTTACTTTTTGATCCTTGAGTAAACACAATATATCATGGAGAATGCTAGCGCTCAAACTCTTAACGTCCGGAGCAGAGAAGTGTTTTTATCAATGCATGAATTCATGAACAAGAGGATTTATGAACAAGAGGTGATCAAAATTAAGGTATGTGTGAAAATCTGTGCTTATGAAACTTACTACATCTATTGTTTGAGTGTGAGGAGTGGGAAAATCGCATGGGGTTCTGAGTCAGCTAGCAAACATGGGTTCTCAACAATTACTCCTTGTCACTTACTGCTTTGTCATTGCTACCACAACTCCGAAGTGTATTTTCGTACCTGAAATATCCTATATTAATTGCTCTAAGATGAAACTTAATTCTGTCCCGAGATTTTCTGTACCCGATGCCGTCAAGTACCGATCGTTGTCTCTAAGTCGGAACAACATCAGCTTTGTGAACACAACGTAAACATGACCTTCCCTCAATAATGTTCATGGATCTTCGAAATAATCCATTAACCTGCAAGCATTGCGTATGCATGTCTCCTAGTATCATCGTGATTAAAACTTGCGTAATTATTGCACTGGCAAATCTAACCGATGCGAGTTCACCAGAACCATCAACACAAAATGCTTTATCATATATGGAATACCAAAATCACACTCTGATTGAAACAACAACAACATTTATTATTTTCGTTGAAGCTGATGTTGAAGGATATTTTAGGAAACTGTCAACGTTGTGTTAAGAAAATCTCTTGATTTAAAATTAATATGAATTACTACTAAATAACAATAATTTATACTAAACGTTTATTCACATCATGTTGAGTAATATGTACTTGATTCAAACTATCATGATTATCATTTGAAAAATTTAGCAATCAAACCTATCAACCTATGAATATAGTTATATGTTGTGATAAGGTTTTGGTAACAATATGTTGCACGACATTAGCAATCTGTCAATATCGTTGTGTTGAGAAAATCTCTCGATTTCAAATTACTAGGCATTTCTACCAAATTACTAGGAGCTATTGCTCATGCTAAACCTTATTCAACTGATGTAAAGTAATATGATCTTGACTTAAACCATCTTATCACTCGGATTGTAAAATGTTGATTGTAATCAAACTTATCAAGCTATGAATAATCGTCATATGTTGTAAAACTCTAAATTCAAGCAACTGCTACGAATAAACTACGACTAATGCTAAAGAAAACTGATTGAATAGTAATGAATAACATATCCATAAGAGGGAATATCATGTTCATAAAGTTTACATTTCATTTTGTAGTGCTCTGTAAAAGGAAGGATCCTCGAAGTGTTGATTGTCATCATCTGCAATGAAATCTATGTCTTCATGGGTAAGTTCATCTTCGCTTTCTTCTGACTCGGATGTGACCATCAAATCAATATCAACATCATTCTCATCCTCTTTATCCTCCTCTCCATTGTTGTAAGGAAATAGTTCCCCTAGAGTATTCTCGGGCACAGTGTAGTGTTCAGAGTACAATTTTACGTCAGAGAAATCAAGGCCGTCATGCGTGATTTGACCTCTGTTGACGGGGAAGCTATCGTCACGAGGAGTCCAATTGTAACCAAACGGTAATGAATATTCACCATTGTTCATGATAATCCTCTTGTCGTAAACGAGCTGGTACTTTTTCTCCTCTCTCTTATTTACGATTCTTCGCGTGATCGGTTCACGCGTGATTTTATTTTCGTTCACTATAGTGATGACAGTTTTTAGGTTCATGTTCTGCACCATGGTTCTCATACTGTCCATATTGAGTTCTCTAGCGTTTTCATAATTCAAATAAAATCCTTTCACCTTGACTACGCATGTTCCATCTGATACTTTATAAGCATAATTCTTAGGGCCACAGCAAATGAATTCTTGTATAAAATGTTCTGGCCCGTGGTCTTTTGCTATCTCGTCAGTCAGACCACCAAGATAGTCGCTGAGCTCAATGCCGGGGTCACCATGTCGTTCAACTAGGATAATCGAATCTGTATCGCAATAAAGTATTCGTTCTTTGTATCTATCTAGTAGTTCGTACAACTCTAATCTGGCCCAGCATGTGGTAAAAATTGCTAAAAAAATATTCGTTACTGGACTTTCACGTTCGTATTCTTTCTTTTTCTGAAAGACTAATTCTACAACTTCATCATTAATTAAATGCATGTCATGAACTTCATGGTCACTAGCATTCAGGATATCGTAAAACCTTTTTGGATCGTGTATTAATTCCGATTGTACACGATCTGTGTTCATCCCAAACCTACCCCAAAGAGAATTAAGGCATAATTTAGAAATTGCTCTTAAACCATGGTTAGTTTGAATTTTCTCTGGTCTTAAATGTATGCCCTCGTGCTCAAAGTAACTTTGTATATAACGATCTTTATCGTCTTGCGTCGTAGCCCAAGAGGGAAAATTGGAGCTTTCTTGTTTGCTCCTTAAAAAACTATTCACATAGTCAGCGAACAATTCAGAAGAGGATTCAGGAAAATGCCAAATTTCCTTTATCTCAAGGATTTGGTATCCTTTCTCGATAGCCTTGTTTATCTCTGGAGTTGCCCAAGTTCCCCAAAAACTCCTTTCTTCTCTCGAATGCGAACACTTGTTTAAATGAGCAATGGCACATTCCTTACACAAGGGAAAATATAGCTTTCCGTCTATCCTAACAGGCAAAACTGGAAAAAACAGTCCTTCAGGAGCTAGTACTTTACACTTGACAAGACCAAAGTAGGATTCGATGTTTTGAAAGTCTTTGGTAAGAAGGATCGGATGAGATCTCGGAAATTTTTTCGTCTTCATAACAAATGGATAAAGTGAAGTAACATCCGCATATCGAATTCTTTCACCCGGAGCACACGAATAAAATAATTTGAATCCGTTAGTACGACCACCGAAAAATGAGTCTTTAGGATAAAGGTGACCTACGAGCTCGTGTGTACTTATGAAATTTCGAAAGGCATGGGAATGACTTATTAATGTCTTAAAGTCACACTCCCAAATAAAGCGAACTTCGTACCCTAATTGACGGAGACGCTGTTCTCTTTTCAATGTTTGTTCATAGATATCTAGATTGGTCACATTGGATCGAAACGGATTAGGAGAAGTAGGATCACAACATTTGTTGTGTGAATGGTAAACACACCCATGATATTCGTATACAATCTTACTGACGGGATCATATCCATCAACAAAGTATTTTTTTCCTTGTTCCTCGTCATGAATAACATGTTCGCCTGAGTTTTCTGCATGGATAATTTCAGTGTTGGTAACATATGCTACGAATTCTAACCATTGAATCGAATCTTTGGAATACATCTTATTGATTCCTCGATAAAGATGTTTTGGTACTATCGCAATCGTGTTTGGTTTTAAGAACTTATGCCTATAAACACCCATGACGGTGGCGGCAATGGTGACATATTGAAAAGGATCCGTTTCAGTTTCCTCAAGGAAAATGGAACGAAAACGAAGGCAGCTTTCTCTCAGAATATTGACATCTTGTTCACAGTACTTCAAGATTTCTTGTTTGAAATCGAAAACGTAACCACTTTCACGCATCGAATTATGCCAATCAATAAGTCTCGCACGCTTCTCAGGGAGTAAGGTATCCGGTGCATAATATTTTAAGTTGGGAATGGGTCCTACATACTCAAAATTCTCAGCTCTATTGAAAAGATGAGGAAAGGTACCCTTGGAAAACTCACTCGTGTCCAACCCAAAGGTCTTAGCTAGCTTATCTAACCCCATACCGAACCAATTGATAGAATCTATAATCCTGATGTTGTAATCACGAACAAGGAGTTGCATGATCTTTTGTCCGTTACGAATTATACTTAAATCAGCAGTAGGTCGATTCTGTAATAACCATCGTAGTATGAAGATGCTATCAAAGGACTTTGCATTATGAGCTATAGCTGTGTAATCTTTGTGATTCTCCTCGAAAAGAAAATTACAAAATCCGTCCAGTGCATCATAACCTTCGAAAACAAAAGTTTCGCCTTGGAAATTTTGAGAAACTGCAAAGTTGACAACGTGCTCATTACTCGACTGGTCTGTTTCGAAATCAAAAAATAAGAGTCTCTCAGACGGTTGTTTTGGGTCTTGTCTCTGCATAAAACATTTGTGAACCGTTAAAACCATCTCCTTACACACAAAACACCGGATTTCACCACAACGATGTTGGAATTTTCGTTCTGATGCAACTGTCGCATTACATTTTTTGCAACGGAAACTCTTCGCACACTATGATCGATATTTCTTTCCATTCTTAGTGCTGTCTTTTTTGTGTACATCGAAGCACTTTTGAGAACGACAAAGCTTATTACAATCTTTACATTCTATAATACTTGAAGACTTATCACAAATTTTACGCTCGCAGACACGGCAGGGATCGTTACATGGGTGTGCTCGCACATCAGTATAATATTTGTTACAGGTTTTACAGTAAAAACGCTTACCGAAAAAAGCTGGAAGTTTCTTTGGGTTAATAAGATCGAAATGACCATCGTTAAAATACAATACGATTTGCTTGTCGCTCTCTTTACCCTCAAAAATAATAGAATTATTCGAAGGAAAACTGATAACCTTTATTTGAAAGTCGGGCATGATTTGTTGAAATTTTTGAATTTCTTCGAGTCCACATTGTGCAAGTGGTACTCCTGCTTTCTCGTGTAGTTCTACAGCTAACCTCCTCTGAATTGGACGCCCCTGTTTTATCCGACGCACTCTATGATCATCGAGAGCCATTGCTTTACCAGTTACTATGGCACGAGCTGCACAAAGATGATCTTTGTTACGAATCGTTATTATGCTTTTTTTCAATTTTGTGTGTTTCCGATAGTTAAGTACCTTGTAAGATTTACCCCGGCCCGTTGGTGATTTAAGAGCAACAATGTCAATCGTAAAACTCTCATCCAATCTCAACCCCTCGTCCGACTGCAACACTTTTGCAATTTCCGAAAGTATCAAAGAAGGGGATTGTTCTTTGAGACTAACGAGACGCGTGCTCAAAGGTTTCTTAAATCCTGATGAAGTGACCATGACGCGCATTCGATCTCTAACTGGATCATCGAGCTTACATTTTGTTTTGACTTCAGAAATTGCTTCTTCAAACAAGTTATCTAAGGCATTCATGCAATCTTTTAAAAGGTTATCTGAGTTTGTTACACTACTGACTTTAGAGGAATACGCACATGCATGGGCACCATATTTCTTAACGTGTTTTTCCAAAACTAGTTTTAGTTCGTAAGACAGATTGTTCGTTTGATTATTTTCTTGGGCAGTGACTTGATCTTCGGGAGATGAAGCATTATGCAAGTCTTGATACGTTTGTCTTTCTTCGTGTTCATCAGAGGAGCGTGAGGGATGGAAACGTTCTGCGGAACCGATTCCATCAGCGACGTAGCTTAACAGTTTTGCTGTCTTCTTTTGGAGACGGATGACCTTCTGGAGATCAGGATTCGTCCTTTCTAACTCTCGATTTGTTCTTTTCAACAATTTTGCAGTCTTTTTCTGTGTTTTTCTTAATGTGATAGGATCGATGGGACGTTTCTTATTACTGTGTTTAGTCTTCCCCATCTTAGTCGTATGTGAGTAGTAGCAAGGTGTAGCCACAAATCTATACTTGGTTCGAAGCACTCGAGTCATGTGTTAGCAATTGCGAAACATCAAGCACTTTCTTATTATTCATGAGTCATTATCCCCCTCCCACATTTCATTCTTTACCCACGTCTCAAACGTATTATCTATTGGCTCAAATCTTTCTCGAATTTATCATCCTCATAATAAAAATACATACAGAACATGTTTGAACTTACAAAATTTTTTATTGAAAAAAATCAAAGTCGTAAACAAATCATGCAATTTACAAACTTATCAATAAGAAAGTTTAGAGATGCAGTTCATTTGTTCATTTTTTGTGATGGTTCGTTGTCGTGATTCATCTTCTTCTTCTTCACATATTCCTTATTCAAACTGACTTTGGTTTTCTTAGGTCTTGGTGGCTCAAGTACTTCAACATCATCATCAGTCATGGTGGCCTTATCTGCAGTAGCAACGGACCACTTCGCCTTCCTCTTCTCTAGGTTTTGCAATGTAGCAAAACTTGGAGATTGATCGCCCCATTGGAAAAAGCTACAGTTCTCCCTTTCTCCACACTTGAAAAACGGCTTCCCTGGATTCTTTTGACTCTTCGAGATCCAAAGGGTAGCAGGCATGAGATGATCGCATATTACTATCTGTAATATTTTGTATTCATCGAGTAGCTTTTCTTCTATGTTTGTGAGGTAGTCGTTCATGTCTCGTGCAGGTGTGAAAAATCCACAACCAGCTTTTTTACATTTTATATATTGCTCTCCTTTCCTGCTTGTAAACAATTCCAAGCCAGAGGACTCAGGGCAAAAACATTTGTAGTTTTCCAAAGACACCATGTTGATGAATAAGTAAAGATAGAAGCTTTAAAAATTCGTGAACACTAGATGGAGTGAAAATCGTTGGAGTGAGGGCAATGAAAGTGAGTACGCGTACTTATAAGATTGAAGTCACGTGTTCTTGATGGGTGCGGTAAATGTAACATGATCCTGAAACCATGTGGAAGGATGGTGTGTGTGTGTGTGTTGGGGGGTGGGGTGAATTGAAGTATTGAATCGCTGTTGTTAACAAACCAACGAAAGAATGTTGATCCTATTGTAAAAAAAAATCAAACACATTGATTGGATTAATAAAAAAATGTCACTCTAGCTGTTGGAAAATTCACTGTGATACGAAAAAAAAAAGTGCTCAAAACATGTTGGTACTTTTCATACAGTCTCTCAGGGAATCAAGAAGGAAAAAATGTGCTTACATAGATGAAGAAAAAACCCCAAACCTTAGGGAATAAAAAACGTTACTTAGATATGTGAGTATCGGAAGAAAAAAACCAAGCACACTAGAGTCAACATACCCACGCAATGACGCACAACACACAAAAGAGCAAAACAGCGGTACCTATAAGAATGCAACGGAAAAAAAAGGGTAATTACCTAAGGATATGGGTAGTAGGGTGTAATGAAGGATGAGGGGTGAGGAAAATCGTACTTCTTACTATTCTTTTCAATAGAATTGTGCGCTTGTTCTTACCTAGAAATCGTAATGAACAGAATTGCGCATACAATATTAAGTGTATAACTGACGTTGTGTTGGATACGAAAACAAAACAAAAACAAAAACAAAAAACTATATTTGTGTATATAGCAACTCAAAAAGTAAACTATGCACGTCTCTTACTCTGTAAAGGCACGTAATTAGAAAATGGAATGGAATGCGCAAAAAAAAAAAAAAAGCCCTATTACACATGTAATGCCGGTTTTTTAGATTTTCACACTTTTTTTTCTTTCTTCTAATTTCATTGTAAAAAAAGAAGGGTAAGGCGTATGGGTTTCTTAAAACAAAAACTATTGGCGTCATCGTAACTTAGAAATGTAAACCTCAGTACGAAGAAATTGAAAAAAAGTGACACTTAGTGATAGGTTTGTATGTGTGTGTGAGAGAGCGAGTTTGCGTAATGAAAAACAAAAGCTGAAGGATACTTCATATGGAAAGGGTGAATGCGCAAAAACACTTTGTACGCACAACATTTCTTAGGTTTCCTCACATGATTCAGATTAATTTCGTTTTCTTCGTGCTTCGAATTCGTGGGAAAAATGTGAATCGTGGTACAAAAACTATTAGAGTCATGGTAATTTAGAAATGTAAACTTGAAGGAAAGGAAATTAAAAAAGTGTCCAAACTGATGTCAGTTACACATTGTGGTGGGTGGGAGGGATATTTGGTTAAAAGAATCCCATTATAAGATACCACGTTAAGTGTACCCTCTCGGACAGTTGCAAAAAGATGTCTTCAAACACACGTCCATCGAGTAAGTGATCTCAAAGTATCATCTCTCTTATCGTCAAAACTCTTTTTTTTTTCCTTATCACCTACTTCAACTTACATGTCTTCCTCTTTTTTTCTTTTTTCACAGCGTGTGCTACTCCACTTTGTGGAGGAAATGTGAAAATATTCTTAGGGCTCTGTGGGCACATGCTTTGTCATGCATGTGCTCACAGAGCATTCGATTTGGACAAATGTCCAATCTGCGTGTAAGTTATTCACTTTTTTTTTTCTTTTTGCTTACCAGTAGATAGAAAAACTTAACAGTAACTTAATCTATCAATTTTTTTGTCTTTTTTTTTTCTGTTTGTAGTTCGGATATTTCAGTGGTGAGTGTTGTGATGGGAAATAAAATGCCGGACCCAAAGCTTTTCGACGCCATGCATATGGCGTCGAAAATTGTTTTCGATAAAGAAAACAAGGTAAGAACATCTGATTTTCCATCATTGATCTTAACTATTGATGTAATCACTCTTCTTGTCAACTTGTGTTTCAGTGAAAACAAGATCCATATCAAGTCATGATACAAAAATTATTATGCTATTTACTATTTACTATTTTACTATTACTATTTTACTATTTACTATTTTTATACCATCATTTATGTAATTACAATGTAATATTAAACATTTTTAAAAAACATATCCTGTGTTCTTACTTTTTCTCGTCTACGGGAAGGGATAAACAGGGAATGAAAAATATCGTTCTTGCATGAATAAAAAAGCCAAAATTTTTTTGCGCGCGAAAACAAGAAATATGAATAAATTAACCTTTTCGATAATTTATACAGAAATTAAAAATTCACCACGAAAGTGATAGGGGAGGGGGGTGGGTCCAAAGCTGTGGGTATAGTAGTAATCTGTCAACATCCGCTTTAGGATGATGCATGCGGTTCATTGGTATTTCCTCGTCTTTGCGTCTAATCTTTTGATTTCACTTAACTTCCAGTTGATGTTGTTGAAGCTGTATGATACTACTGAGTAATGCTAAGGTGTTGATAGCATGGATCTTATTGGCTGTGTTCAACTCACTCTGTAGTACAAATCTGAGTCTTCGATAGTACTCTTTTCTCACCTTTTTTTCATCTTTGAATGCTGTATTCCATCACTTTCATCTATGCCTAGGTACTTGTAGGTTTTCTCTTGTTCAAGTTCTTTAATGACTGTGTCAATATCGAGTTGAATATTCGATTTCTTTGTCAGTTTACCTTTCTTGAAAGTAGCTTTGGCACATTTGTCGAGACCAAATTTCATGTTGATGTTAGTATCCATGGATGAGGGACGCGCTTTTCTGTAATCAATCCATGCTGTACTGAGGTTTTTCTTTCTTTGCTTGCAGTCTTCAAGTCATCATCTTATTTATAAGGAGCTGATCTTTGCATCCATAGGACTCTTTTCTACATCCTTTTTGCTCTTTTGCTAATAGTTGATTGGCCTCCAGATGATGATAAATCCGACTTGTTATTATGGATGACATGAGTTTATACATGGTACAAGGGCGCTAGGGCAAAAATTGGTGGATTTTTGGCCGTTAGAAACTGTTTAAACTGTTACTTATGTCTGTTCTGTTATGTGCTGGCTTGATTTTTTCAGTTTTCCCGTCTATATACGCCAAAAATACTGCTTTCGTTTCAATGCGGCTAGGTGTGCCAGACCAAAACTACCCAGAGCCTTCTTAAGAGCATTTCTTTCTTACTTTCCTTAGTTTTCGCTCGACTAATACATGTAAAATAAAGTCCGTCGTATACATGTTTAGTAACATGAATTCATTGCATTATCGTTTCAACTCCTTCTTACACTGAAGTATCGTGATTTATAGATTTTTTAAACAAACTACATTTTAGTATTATATTTTCATTTCCAAAGCTGACTAGTTTCGGTGATATCAAATTCATATACGAGAGTTTGGAAAAATTCTATTAAGCCGATTTGGAGAAAAAACGAAGTATTTAATTTATTTCGGACCTTATCAAAGTTGTAAATCATCATTTGTTATAAAAAATGTATTTTTGTAAACGTTGTTACCAACATAAAACTCATAACGTTTTATATATAAATAAAGAAGAAATCCCGTTCTTTATTTTGTATGAAATTCAAGGTTGTCGAGTTATTATTATTAGATTGTAAGCAAGACAAGTTTTAGTAAAGTTATAATTTTTCCCTTCGAAGGCCGTTGCTTAAAAACTGCTCCTTAAAATTTTTTTCTAACTTCCGCTATCTAAAATTAACGATATGCACTATAACATATCAAACTTTTAAAGCAATTGAAGATTCTTAACATGGTGAAATAATTTTTCAAAATGACAGCCACTCTCTTGCCGTCGCTTGTGCTCTGTTGGTTTTCACATTTCGCTGTCGATTGTTTACAATCCAAAGGTATAATTATGCATGCATTCGTTCTTTTCACACGTATGAATTTCACGATTGTTCTTCTGCACAGTGCAGTGTGTATTTTTATAACAAATGAACATAACATGGAATGAGCGTCCTTAAAGGACTTTCAATTCATTCATCGATCCTAATATGAATGAAAAACGGCTTAGCTTCTTGATATTATTTATAGATTTACCTTTGACATTTCCCAATGCAAAGACTAGTAGAATAAAACTTGAAGAAATAAGTTTGCTTCCATGCTGAGGTGACTTTGGAATTTTGAGATTATATACGTAATTAATTCATGGCCTCAGTGAAATTACGCTTGAAACAGACATCTGCCGCATGGTCACGTGACAAAAATAAATTTTGCATAGAATTTAGTAAAATGTGTTGAAAATCTTATTTTCTTAAAGTTCATAGCAAATTGAAAAAATTCCAAACATTTTGAGCTTAAAATTTTTAAATTTAAGAAAGAGCACAAAACCAACATGGTAATATCGTTAATGAAAGTGTTATAAGTCTAGGATAGGTAAGCGAGTGGTGGGCTCGATGCCCATCTGGAACTCGGAAAAGTTTTCTGAAATCCCTGTCTCCTTACATTTCCTTCATACTCATTCTTTTATACAAAAAAGTACTTCTCTTCCTTGGAGCTGTCCGGTATCCTTGGATCAAGGATTGCTAAATTAACAACCAGGTCCGATAGGGAAACCGATTATTCCCAAGGTCTTGAATATGCAGACCGAGGCCGTGTAAGGGAAAGGAAAGGATTAAAGGTTTCAAATATGATAAATTGGTTTAAAGCGGCCTTTTCGTTATGACGTCGATAGTATTCATCAAGGCACCCAACATATTGCAATATGAAAAAAATGTATGAGAGCGTTTTCCAAATATTACGCGATGAATATTTTCATGGACTTTTACTATCATTTCCAGCGTGTCAACTTTATATCCTCAAAATCGGGACTTTAATTTAGTGGATTCAATATTTTTAGTAGCTAGAATATAGGTACGAATATAGACACTGTCCTTATTGAGTATGAATCAA
The DNA here is from genome assembly GCF_029948245.1 of Actinia tenebrosa. Lineage (NCBI taxonomy): Eukaryota > Metazoa > Cnidaria > Anthozoa > Actiniaria > Actiniidae > Actinia > Actinia tenebrosa. The sequence goes on from NW_028292583.1 coordinate 14,493,695, forward strand.
ATTGTGACTTTCTTTCTAACGTTATGGATTTTTTGATATGAAGCTAAATGACCCCATTTGTTGTCAAAAGCGATAGAAAATACCGATAAAAGCGGCATTCAAAAAATCGCCGAACGATTTTTTTCTAAATAAATTCACTAAAAGATTTATCTTATACAAATATTCTCCTTTAATTTCATATGCATTGAAGTGTTTTAAGGCAGTCAAATAAAAATAAGTACGCTCACAAATAAAAGGAGGCGACAAGGAATAACACGGAAGTCAACGTGAATAATCAACATGCAGCCGTGAGCGAAAATAGTTGTGAGCGTACTTATTTTTATTTCATAAAAAAAAGGCCGCTTTAAACTAATTTATCATTTTAGGATCCTTTAATCCTTTACTGACATTCTGTGAAAAGCGCTTGCAGATCGAGTTATTCCAGACAAAGTTGTAGCCGTTTCAATGCGGCCAGGTGTGCCAGACCCAAACTACCCACAGCCTCCTTAAAGTTGACTTGTACAGCTTGCAAGATTAGACAGATTACAGTTAACTGATGCCGTTAGTTTTAACATAGAGCCATTGCGACAATGTCGACAATTCTATTCGGCTAATTTACTTAGAGTCTTGTTAACCGCTTTCAAGGCGTGCTTACCAGATTATCGTATTATTTTTACTGAGTTAGTGGTTCAGAAATAATTCACTCGATTATTAAAATAAAGTCCGTGGTATATATGTTTAGTAACATGAATTCGTTGCATTATCGTTTCAACTCCTTCTTACAAGTATGCGGTGACATTTCCATCAGACATGAGGTCACAGTTTTACTTGTTTTGTGATTTATAGATTTTTTAAACAACTACATTTTAGTATTATATTTTCATTTCCAAAACTAGTTTCGGTGATATCAAATTCTGCCTCTGATTTTAAGATTGTTCAAATTTTCTCGTCTTCTTTTAAAGCTTTTTTTTGTGTTGTTACAAAATTGTTTATACGAAAAACAAATGCTAGCTAGAAATTAGAAGAACTTTTCATTCATCTATCTTAATACGAATTAAAAACTTAATTAGCTTCTTGATATTATTTACAGATTTACCTTTGACATTTCCCAACGCAAAGATTAGTAGAATAAAACTTATCAGATGAAGAAATAAGTTTGCTTTCATGTTGAAGTGAGTCTTGCGATTTTAAAATTAATTCATGTAGCATCAGTGAAATTACGCTCGGACTGACATCTGCCGCATGGTCACGTGACAAAAGTAAATTTTGCATAGAATTTAGTAAAATGTGTTGAAAATCTTATTTTCTTAAAGTTCATAGGAAATTGGAGGTGAGGTGTTTAAATTGTAAGATTTAATAACATATACAATAATTGGTGACTTTTATTTGCATTTCTAATCATTTTCTCCTATTTGGGATTGGAGCATAATATCAGTAAAGACATGCATATTTTATTATTGTTTTTTATCTTATAGGTACGCTTCCAAACCAAAAATCTAGATAGAAGGCTCCTCTTCCAGATTTCAGTTATGTAGGATATAGATTTCGGATTTTTAGTTGTGGATTCAATTCAGTTTTACTTTTGCACTAGTCAAAGTAAACCCCCACCCCCTCCCCCCCCCCCCCAACCGGGGACAGGGTGGAGGCAATGTGGGGCATGAGATCACATATGACAAGCAACGATGCCCAAGGGAGTGGGGAGAAAGTGAAGATTTTACTACTAGTAGTATGTTTTTATGGGGGGCACTAGGTAGGGGTTTGGTCGGGATCAGTTCAATAAATTACTCTAGAGTAGATATGAAATGACAGTTCTGCATCACTCGAGTGAGGTTCCAGTGAGGTTCCATTGAGGTACCCCCCTCTCCATCAGGGTCCTTATAGAGGTGACGTCATGGCTATTCTTACTACACCGTGTTTTTAGTCATGTCTGTTTTTAGTTTGCTGGATTGTATTATAGTTCTCGCAGCACCTGCTTGAATATTGTCCTTTTTATTGTTGAACAAAACAACAACATCTTTTCCAAACAATCGATGCTCTTCTAACAAAATCCCTATTTTGAATACTGATGGTCTAAGTATTTTTCCCTAGAATGATTATTTATAAAATAGAGGACGTCTGAAGCCTAATCTTTAACGCATAAATACATTTATGTTACAAAATTTCTCTCAGGGGCTGCTATAGCGCAGGCGGTAAATCGCGAAAATTCATCTAAAGATAATAAGTTCAAATCCTAATGTTAGGTAATTATCCAAGCTCAAGACTTAGGTAAATATTACATAGTTTAGAATAAGATAAATTAGATTAAGGCTAGCGCATACCGTCCTACGCTTCAGGAAGTCCCTTTTTACGGTTTAATAAAAAAATCTATTCCAACTTGGATTATAAGAAAAAGGGCAGACGTGAATGCTGAAAGCTTTATTTAACCGCCTACAGTGCAAGAGTCTATGTTATCAAGATTCTAAAAATCGGATGAGTTGTTTTCTTAATTATACAGAAACCATTTCTTTTGTTCGAGATTACATAAGATTTGTTTAGTTATGATAATAAAAAGTTCATAAAACAATCTTTGCGTTTTCTTTATCCAAGTACGGAGATATAAAACTAAAAACATTAAAGTTATGTTATTTCGCAAAAGGGACTGCCTGAAGCGTAGGACGGTATGCGCTAGCCTTAATCTAATTTATCTTATTCTAATTCATAACTTTAATTAATGTTTTTAGTTTTATATTTCCGTACGTTGCATGGTGCCAAATCTCTCTTCTCTGTTCATGACCAATTTAAATATATCTAAAATATTTTTGGACATTTTTAGCACATGAAAGAGATCAAATTTGAGTTTTCAGCAATGCTAAATTTAAACAATATACTATATAAAACGATCATATTACATTTAATTTGACTAAAATGTTAAAGATATCGAAATTGTATAGTATTTTTTTAAATTATAGAACTTGCACACATTAAGCATATTTTTGGTATAAAGCATACATTTTCTGAAAGCTTATAGAATATGGATTTTAAAATGTATATTTACATGTAATATACGAGAAATATTTGGCCTCATAGGGTGGGAAATTTGGTGTTTAATCATGCCCCTCTAGGTGGGGCGTGTTCCAACATTTGCTTAGTTCATTTTTCAAATGCCCCACCAATCCTCACCCTGTCCCCGGTTGGGGGGGGGGGGGGGTTACTTTGACTAGTGCATTTGTGCTCTAATATGCTTATCTTCCAATATTTTAATTAGTCTCTTAGTAGCTAAGGGGAGTAAGCGTTGCATGACAACACTAATAGCGGCTGCGAAAGTGACTATATGTAATGAGTGTGATGTCAAAGAAGGCATTATTAGATATACAGAAATTAAATTTTCTGGAGCAGTAAAAAACCCTGTATAAAACATCATTGTCTTACTCAGGGTTTATAGAAACGGGGTTTAAACCTTGATATCTCCATGCATCACTCAAATCATATAAAATTATTTTACCATTCACTTAACGTTGGAGAAGGTGAGTCGGCTTTCCTCCTGTTTTTCCTCCTTACCTCATATTTTTAGATGACCTCGAATGTTGAGACTAGCTCATAGGTTTCCAGTTTTCACATATGGAAGTACTCCGCATCAGAATGCATGCACAAGAAGCTGAGTGAAGCTAGTAGGCCAGAAGTGTATTTTTTGTTCTTTCTTGGTCTGTCTATAAGGAAGGCAATAATTGAGAGGCTTATAGTTGAGTTGCTTGCTGAGTATGATCCAGACAGAGCTAAGGCGGTAGGGCATACTGGTCCTCTTCATTGATTTCGTAAAAAAGTATTTGTCTGTCTTGCTACTGAAGAACTTGAGCATGGTTAAAGTCAATGTAGTGATGTGTTCAAGAGTACTGTTTGTAATAACATATTATAATGGGTTGTCTTAATTTGTTCTTGGGGTATTTCTTAACTCCTTTGGCCTCCACACACAAACCCTAAATCTCTCTACATATCATTTCTGCAAATTTATACCTATCATCGATTTTTTATTTATTTATACTTCACTTTGTAATATATAGTTAATTATTTTCAATAGAGTGAAGGCATTTAACCTGTGAAATGAAAAAAGGCTAGTCAATGTGTAATAATCAAATTGACACAAGAAAACAATGCAATTAAGGGTCTACTAAAGTGTATTAGTCTAATGTCTATTTCACGGGTTTAATGACTTCACTCTACAGCATGTGAATAAATTTAAGTCTTAAGTCTGATTTTAACGTCGGTCCTTCTTCTAGCGTCTGCAAACAGACACCACTATAATAATTAATCAAGCAATAACCACAATAACAACAGCATCAACGATGCCAGCTATTTGTCCAGCGGAAAAATACCCTTCAAAAGACAAGGGGAAATACACATCTCTCCCTCGATTCTAGGGTAAACTGACGAGGTGTATTGTGTTCCAGGTAAACAACACCACCTAAGGTATGACTAATCAAATATGACCACAATGCAACATGTTCGCTATCTCAGAAAAGAGTTGTGTAAAGCTGACCAAATCACAGATTACTGTGAGACCCTATGGTAGGTGTTACAAGATCTTTTCTTTCTTTTAAAGCTGTAATATTCATATACATGGCTAACCTAATACAAGATTCTTCTAATATTTATTTACATGTATGTATATATATATCCATTCTAATACCTCAGTTTTGAGTTCTGTTTTTCTTTGTGTTAGCCTTAATTGTGCATACATTATTCAGCACTTACAGTAGAGCAAAACTCTTAGAATCCTAAGGCAATTGTATTTTTTTATTGGTATACATTTCTCACATCATTACCCTTAAGTGCTGTACCAATACTAAAGAATGTATTACAAGCTATTGAGGATAACACAGAGCAAAAGAGTACTCAAAACTGAGGCATTAGAATGGATATATATATATACACATGTAAATAAATAGTAGAAGAATCTTGTATTAGGTTAACCATGTATGTAAATATTACGTTTTTTTTAAAAAAGAAAGAATAAATCTTGTAACACTATCATGTAACACTAAGCACCATCTTCATTCCCACAAGTAGAAAAACCTTTCTGCCCATTTAACTCCTGGAGTACTTTCAAAAATGCAAGGATTATTAATGCAGGGGGGAAATCTACTGTTCCAACAAACATGGCTGCGCCACAGAGGACTCCGCTGGATCCACTAGTATCCCAAGTTCCTTTGCACGGTTATTATTGTTTTCTTTGGCTTTCACTGGTTGATATGAATCTTTTTGTAAAAATATTTCTACCACTAATATTACTTATACTAGGATCTGTACTGAACCTGAAACTACTCAAATAGTATTTCAGTATTTTGACAAATATCTTGAAGAATTTAGAAATAGACAAGACTAAAGGTATGACACACTTTACTTAAGTGACAAGTTTACCTGTTTGAGTAAAAAAATGTTATAAATTTATAATCTCATATCTCACTCACAATGCATTCTGGGATACTAGTGATCCTTCTCTGACTGCTCCATGAGTTTTTTTTTTATATTAGCTATTTTGAGGTTGAGGTGAAAAAAATGGGTCAAGTTAGCAACTTGTTATTACTTGGACTGGATAGTTTAAATCTGTTTCAGAGTATACCTTATCGGTAAGCATGTACTGACCGCAGGATATAAATCTTTATGGTTGATACTTACAAGTTTTTCAAGCTTCGCTTCAAGTCCACCGTCACAAGTACCACTCATTGTTAAACTAGCACTTTTGAAAAACAGAAAGTAAACAAAGCACATTAGGGCACTCTGCTATTTCACAGATTGAATTCGACTTAAGAGCATGAATGGAGTTTTTTGGGGCAAATTTGGAATCGTAATAGGGGATTTCAGGTAATGTTCTTGAAATATGTAAATCAGTCCCTTACTGGACAAAAGTAAGCTTATATACCAGTAATAACCTTTCCAGAATTCCCTTGGATGACCAATATGAGACAATGGTTTGAAGTCGAGACTAAACTTGATTCTTTTAGTTATCAAGTTCAACCTTGACTTGAAACCATTGTTTCATGATCAGTCAAGCCAATTTAGGAAAGGTCTACATATGGACCAACCTTTTGATAAACAGAAAGCAAAAAAGGCATATGTTTTCGTGTGCTCTACGTCAGGGGACAGGTATTCACAGATTAAATTTAAAAGATTGGGGGATCCAGAAAAAAAATTAATAGGTTATAGGGGATTTCAGGTAAATAGGCCCTTTGCAGTTAACGGTCACATGTCTGTACTCGTGAGCCATCATTATCCTTTTGATTATTTTAAATTGGTGATTCTTTTTAGCTACTTGTAAAGAACTGAATGAAACAATGTGTAACCAGTGTGTTATGAAATGCAGTTTTATTACGATCTCTCGAAACAGGTCATAGAAAGTTTGTTTGCTCACCAGTATATAATTTCACCCATGGGAATCAAGATGTTCATTCATTTGCTCTCAGTGAATTTATCAGTACGTGATTACTGAGCTGCAAAGGGCCCATTGTTGATGAAATATGTAAATCAACCCTTGCTGGACAAAAGTATATTCCAATAATTCGCATTGATAATAGAATGTTGAGATCTTTTTGACAAATATTGAACAATATCTGGCAGAGAGCTTAACAGACAACACAGGCTACAAATCATTTCAAAATAAAGTATTTCTGGTCATTGTACATTTTGAAATAATCTTATTCCAGCAAGAATGTCAGCTTACAACACGCAGGGAATGCGGGCCATGGAAGTCTTTAGTTTTGGCTCGATAAACGTGAGAAAATATCTTAAACCAATTCTAAATTAATGGTCCAATGCCTTGGGTTATGAAGCTTTAACACTGATATTTAGATAACATAGTATTAGATTCACCTAAGAAGGTTTATTAATGTTAACCGAAGGATTTTTTAAAATGTTCTTTTTTGAATGTTATCTTTAGCTTGTTACTTGACTAAATGCTTGGCTGGTTGAATCAATACAAGAAGACCTTGAACGATATTTAATTTAAAACGTATAGAAAGAATAATGAATAAATAATATGCCTAGCATAGCTGACCTGTTTTGCAGCTCTTTTCAAAGTTAAATTGAAGAATGAAATATTTAGCGGGTTAGTAAATCTGGACAGGACACCCACGACATCAAAATAGATATCACGAGACTGTTCGTTTCGGTCCAAAGGTTATGTGTTTTCCAGTCCCTTTTGCTTTTGTTATATATATATTTACATTTTGTGCTTCCCCCTCCCCCCCGTTTTTCTTTTCGTTTCCCCCCTGTAGAGTGTGTTCATGCCAGCCATGTTGGTTTGTTAAACAAAAGAAATTTTTTCCCTTGGGAAATAAGTTTTCTTGTCATGCAAAAATAAAAATAATATTAATATTAATAACTTAAAATTTCTATAGCGTTAGTATCCGCTAGTTCCATAACGCTTTACAGTTTTTTTAAATAAGAACATTCAACTTTGTTTTTAAATTATTTTTCAAAATTGTTATAATATTATAAACGTATGACAATGATTCAATTAATTAAATTCATAGAAAAACACTTTGCAATATGACGAAAAATTAACACTTTAATATCATTAAAAACATTTACATTTCATCAAATTCAATAAAAATCATTTATTAAAACTCAATAGTAAAATTTTAGTATAAAATAATAAAAGTCGATTAGATTAATCATATGCCTTCTTGAAAAGCCAGGTCTTCAAATCTTTTTGTAGAGATAGATGTGTACTGGACCTGATTTTAACTGGCAAGGAATTCCACAATTCAGGAGCAGCAAAAGAGAAAGCTCTTTTTCCATAAAGATTGAGATTGTAAGATGGTTTACATAACAGGTTTAATGATGAAGATCTCAAAGAACGAATAGGGACATAGGATTTTATAAGGTCAGAAAGATAAGAAGGAGCACTGTTGTTTAAAGCTTTATGACGTCAATAAAAGAATTTTGAATTCATTACGTTGTTCCACTGGCAACCAGTGTAAATTAAAAAGAACGGGAGTAATGTGCTCATGCTTACGAGAGAAACTAACAAGTCTTGCTGCAGCATTTTGCACATGCTGTAGTTTATTTAGGGAAGTTTATTTAGAGAAGTCATCAGTTGCATTGTTTCTGGCACCAACATGGCTGCCGTGTACACTCTGCCTTGCATGGTTGGTTTTATGCTTAATTAAGAAAGAAAAAGAAAAGGACAAGGGGAGAAAAGTCCTTGAAAGGAAATTGGAAAGAAATTAAACAAATAAATACAGGTAAATCACGAAATATTTTTTTCAATATTTCATTCCATTTTGTTAACATTTGTCGTGTTGACAGTACTATTATATATCAAAAGGTAACTAACTAGAAAAACCTATATTAAATAATTAAATATGATATAATGTAATATTAAGATATTATTAGTATATGATTATTATATAATGATATTATGACAGACATACTACATTTAAAGTCCTTCAAAACCTTGGCCTTGTAATGTGGATCCTATCGTTCCATGCATCATGTTCGACCACAGAGAGCACAATTTAGATTATAGTGAATGGTGAAAATAAAATCGAAATAATTAATCATTTTTTTAAATTCGAGATCAAGATAATGTCCTCCGTAATGCGAAAGAGTAAAAAAATGTATATATGTTACCAAGTCTTCTCTTCTTCCTCGATGCCGGCACTACAGTAAGGACACTCAAACCTGATGAACACTTCAAGTTTTTTGTCACACTCGCTCGTGCCATAATTAAGGCAGTGAAAAAAACTCGGTCCATACACTTACGGTAAGGAGGATTGAGCCGACGAAGTTAATTAGGCTATTTATAAACGCACTTATTCTCCGTACTTTGGTTATTTAACTAGCTTCATTGTTGCTTGGTTGCATAGGGGACATCTCCTGAACATCGCCGCCATTCTCGTTGTTCTGTTGACGACAACGCTTTATCACATATATTGCAACCGCTATTATAACAATAGCAACAGCAACACACCCAAATGCGATGCCAGCTATTTCTCCATCCGTCAAACCTTTTTCATTCGAAAACAAAGAAGAAAAATATGAGTCTGAGCTAAAAAATCCAATAAAGTCTGTGAACAGGTCCTAAAGGGAAGAGCGTGGGATAAAGAAAAGACATACTTTTGATCAATTAAAACTATCAACAAACTATGGACGAGTGGATTAGAGCATTAGTTGATATGAATCTTGAAACCTCTTCTTCCACTACAGATATTAGCATTGAATGTTACATAATGAAATAGCATAATAACAATCAAGGATGTTGTATTGTAGCGGTAGTGGACTCACCTCTTATCTCTCTATGATCTCAGGTTGGATTCCTGGACTTGGCATGACATGTGAGTAGAGTTTGTTAGGTCACTCCCATGATTCGAGGATTTTTCTCCTGGGTCTAAATTGAGTTAGATTCCTAGACTCAGCATCACATGTGAGTAGAGTTCATTAGGTCTCTTTCTTGGTTTGTGGGTTTTTCTCCGGGATCTCGGGTATTCCTAGTTCCCTCCACATAAAGTAACACACGCTAGCCATGTCCTGACTTTGATAAGCCGCGATATCTTTCCGCGATAAATATGAGAGTTTTTTTTCATATCATGTCAGCACTACAGATCTTTTTTGAATTTGACAAAAGAGGTGTATGGTGGCCTACGTTGGGCACCAAAAACACCGTATAAAACATGATGAGCAAAAGATGTTTGTAGGCAAGCTTTTGTTCGCTATCTCAGAAAATATCATATTTCCTTTTTTTAAGAAAAAAGAAAAGATTCATGTAAAGCTAACAAAACCACAGATAACTGTGAGACCCTGTGGTATTTGTTTTTTGTTTTTTTTTTTTTTGTTTTTGTTTTTTGTTTTTGTTTTTTGTGGGGAGTGGGGGGATGAGGGGGGCTGCTAAGTAGTCAAACAACAATCATAATTAACCTTTTTCTGTGGAAGTCGTCGTTCCATTAGTTGATGTATTCGTGCTTGATGCAGTAGTTGATGTTTTCCCTGAAAAGAAAATTACCGTCATTTGGAATAAATACTGCTCCTTTGCAAGGTTCGTGGTCTTGGTCCAAATGCATGATAATTAACCTTTCTCTGTGACTTTGATCAGCCAAAAAAAAACTTTTTTCTTTTCAATATCATGTCAGCACAACTAAATCTTTTATGAATTCGTCAAATGAGGCGCATTGTGGTCTAGCTTCGTTACCATGTACCAACACCATATAAGGCATGATGAACAAGAGTGTTGGTACCTAAGCTATAGACCACAATGCACCATGTTCGCTATTCCAGAAAAGATTGATGTAAAGCTAATCAAACCACTGAAAACTGTAGTATTTATCATTTGTTTCCAACTGACGGTCGAATAATAAATATTATTAACCTTCTTTTGTTGGGGTCGTCGTTTCTTTTGTCGGGGTCATCGTTGCTGTAGTTTCTGAAACCGAAAGAAAGCAGTTTATCTACCTCAACAACGATGACAGCAACAATAACACGAGCAACAACAGCAACAACAACACGAACAACAACAGCAACAGCAACAGCAACACGAACAACAACAGCAACAGCAACGACAACACGAACAACAACAGCAACAACAACAGCAACGACAATTTACTAAATGTTTAGCGACAACAACAAGACAACAAAAACAACAAGAACAAGAAAAACAATAACAACTACAACAGCAACAACAACTTTTACATTAACTTGGAAATTTCTCGCGCGAAATTGGCTTAGAACCATTGTCGATTTAACAAATCGAAGTCAGTTTTCTATGGCTCTCAGTGTACCGTAATCGAACAGGAAATGACGTTATACGGTAAAAAAAACAAATCAAAGTCAGTTTCCTATGGGTAGTCCCATAGCAGACTGACTTCCATTTATTTAATTGATGTTCAGCAACACTACAAAATCGGTGCCATCACTGCAGTCATGGGTTACATCTGCACATTGGGTTTTACACATTCAAATACATGTTTTCTATCCCACACAGGAACTTCTTATCACAGTTACCCTTTCAGCTGAAATTAGACCAAAACTAAATAAAATAACAACATAAACAAACAGTGACTACAGCAATACCGACAACAACATGGTGTTGCTGCTGTCAATGCAGAATGAATCTGTAAGTAATCATACCTAACATCAAGTGTTCGCATCATATACTGAAAACGTTACTGATATTAGGTTTCAATGACAAAAAACTACACTCAGTGAACTTTTGTGATCAAACATTGGTGCAGTAATTTATTCAAAGTAGATCTTGTTTTGCTGTTTGTTACATGTCTCAGTAAACGACAATAATGTTTAGCGCAAACGTTACTATAATATTAATACTGTTAGGGCACATCTTGAATGTATTACACGGGACATACAACAGTCATATCCACCCACGAGCCTGCACAGGCTCTCTTGGGAACAATATTGAATGAGCTCATGAAAAAACCTTAGGGTGACGCCAACACTAGCTTTTGAATTTCAGTCAAAATGGTCACAATCATTCACGTAGAAGAGTTTCACACACACACAAGAACGTAAAGAGCCATTCAAAACTGGGAAGAAAATTGTACTTGCCGTTCTTCTTATATTGGAGTATAATCGTCTCAAATGGAGTGTGATAGTCGTCCTCTAAACAATCAAAGAACTTTACAACACAATGTAATTCGGTGTTGTTGAGAGAGACTGGTGTCTTTTCCAAAACGAAGACGACGCTGCTGCCGTTGACGTACGATAAATTCATGTGCTCCTGACAGTAGACTTTATAAAATTTATTACTGTTATGATTCACACAAGCAAATTCATTCTTTGATTGTGTGATGTTGACCGCTTTAACAACTTTATTGTTGAATTTCAAGTAGACGACCTTTGACGAATTGCATTCAAGTCCGTTTTGCGGGATAGGACAATTTAAATGTATTCTTCCACCAACGTTGCCTTTAATCCTGCCTGTTGGGTCGAAAAAATCCGCTTGAATCAATTAAATGAAAACGATGTAAAATACGGGATTTTAAAATACATATGTCTCGATAGTGCAGGGGTAGCGGAAGCTGAAAATCTAAAAAATTACAACAATACCTTTATAATAACAGTAATAAAAATCGAACCTATGCATTTTTATTACATGGCAAGGTATGATTGGTCAATTTGCGGTCCATAACTTACGTTACGGACCGAAAAATAAAATGGTTCACTGAGTGTACATACTTATGATCTTTTAAAACATTCAAATCTTCGTTATAAAAAATATTTTCTGGGAAATCTTAATAAACTAGACGCATATCTGCGTGAACTCGGGCTTCATATTAGAATATCGAACGGTTTTTTAAGTTTTCTAACCTTCACATAACTATGCAGCTTTGAGGATTTCGGTATACTTCGACAAACACGTTTGTGGACAAACGCCTTTAGCTTTCTGCTCTTGTTCGTCAGATGTTTCAGAGTTCGTACTGGTATTCTACTGGGTTCACGATCACGTCTATATGCACGATTATGCTTATTTGACTCAGATAAGATAGTTCATTTGATATCAGATCCCTCAATATAGCGTGGTTCACGATAAAATGTTCACAATCATTCACGATAAAAGGTCGATTCACTCGTAAAATTCGCGGGCCGACCCGTTCCGGAAACGCTCTACATCTTTTATTGTGGGTCTACCGCGAAAAGTGTGTGCTTTTATATGTGTCTTGAGCGTGTTTGACTCCATATTATTCATTACTTGAAACAGCGACGAGTCCTTCGCAATATCCGCCATCACTCAAGCTTTTGCTCATAGCTGATTATATGCATGCGCATAGACTTTGATTTGACGCATGCGCCTTAGGGCTTCGAGGGCGATTTGTGACTGAAGAAAAAAAATAACGAAGCCCAATTTATACCTCGCGCATTTCTTCGAAAGCCCGAGTAATTATTAAAGATAACCAAGAGAATATTAATATTCTCTTGATATAACTGAAAGTCACTGGCATTTAATGTAAAACTTATCATAACAAGCGACAACTCTTTCGATCAAGGCTCTACACGGCACTTGTTGAGCGATTTTGAACGACTAGAAAAACTAAAACAAAAACTAGGTGAGACTACGAACTATAAAGGGTGGTGAATAGCGACTAATCCAGTGAATGAAATTAACTCGTCTTCGTAACATGTTACCTGTAAAAGCAAAGCTAAAGATATACAAGACTGCCATACTGCCAATACTGACCTACTGTCACACAGTATGGCATCATTGTCGTGCTTCGGATAGGAGAAAGTTGGAGCGTGTTCAGGAGCGAGCCCTAAGAGCTGTGTACCGTAATAGGACTAGTGATTATGCAACACTTTTGAAATGGGCTAACCTAAGTACTCTGAACGATCGTAGATTACAAGATATAGCTATACTTATGTATAAAGTTAAAAATCGTTTAAGCCTTTCCTATGTTACTGACTTATTTAATCAGTCCAGTTGCAGATATAATCTTAGGAATTCTGACTTCATCATACCAAGATTTAATAAACTAAGATTTAATACAGTCAATTTCGGAAAACACAGCATAAGATATCTCGGACCAGTCTTATGGTCTAAGCTTAAGAGGAACGTTAAGTCATTAGATACCCTAAGTAAATTTGAGTGATAATTGCCAAAACTGCCTCTTATGCGCTACCTAGTAAGCGTATCGATCTGAGTATCGAACACATATTAGGATCAGTTGGGGGTGGGAATTATCTTACAGTTACTATGGGGTCGGTGGGGTAAGGATTTAGCTTGTAGTTTACACAAAAGTGTAAGAATAATGGGTATATTTAGTCGGAGGGGTGGGATATTACCGTAAATTAGATAATTGTAAATATCATATAGGGGTTGTTTTAAGGGTTGGAAACATGGGATAAGATTTTTATTGGTTTTATAGGGTTCTAGATAGGTGTCCCCAATTAGTTTATTTAAATAAGCTAGAACGACATGACACAGTAATAAAGTTTATTATTATTATTATTATTATTATTAAGAAAGTATTACAAGAAGAAGAATTAACGTAAATTTGTTATAATATCAGTAAGCTTACAACGTCGAGTTTGAACTTATCTGAATTCATGATTGGGTGAAGAAGCCAGTTGTTTATTTCGTTAACGCCGTCGATCTTTTTATTGCTTCACCTCTTTTTAATCTCAATCCCTTGCCATATGATAAATATCTTATTAACCTCGTTTGCACGGTCCGCACCGTAAGTTATGGATCCTCGTTTTTTCCACTTTTTTATCGCCCGCGCGCTACGCGCTTGGGCCATAAGGCAGTGGAAAAAACTCGGTCCATAACTTACGGTACGGACATCGCACTCGGTTAATAAGAGCTATATATTTCATGTGAACCACCAATATTTAATGGGGGCCAAACCCCCAAAAATATTCCGTGGGGGGGGGGGGGGGGGGGGGGGCGAGAAATCCCCCCGGTTCCACCACCCCTGTAGTGTGACAGTCATACAACGAAAACGACAATGACAATGATAATGACAAAAACAATAATGATGATGATGATGATGTCTGATCATCATCATCATTATCACCATCATCATCATTGTCACGATGGGGGATTTTCCATTACTGCATTCCCTCCGTAAGAATCAACACGTGAGTTAAGTGCTGTATATTGTGAATAGTGTGTGTGGATCCGAAGCGAACCTCACGGAAGAGCCCGCGTACGTAATATACGTACAGGAGTGATGGTTGTAAAATATATGCATGGTCATACACAGCAATTGTTTACAAACCTCGAAGTTTAATCGTTCGAACAGGTCCTGGACTAAGACTGTCGGTAGTCGGATTTTTGTATTTATACGCACAGTAAGTCTCACAATTATTGAGTGTTGGTGGAGGATTCATGATAACGAAATGGGCTCGATTATCATCTTTGGTCAAATATGACGTCACCTGTGACAGGCATATATTATACAGCCAATGATCTTCATTGCAAACTTTGGTACCATCGTATGAAACAAATTTAGTTATAGTTGTATCAGTAGTATTTCTCAAGTAAAGAGTAACAATCAGCTTTTCTATTGGTTGCTTAGTGTCATTATTTTCATTACAGGAAAGATCCAATGGTTCGTCAAAAAATCCTGTGATGATGGAACCTGTGGATTGAGGGTTATTGGGCAAATGAGATTTACAATATTTTATCTATTTATTTATTCATCAGAAAAAATCTGTTAACATTTGGCCAGCTGCGATTTCAAGCTCACGCCCCTCATGTGAGCCCATACAAATTATGTCTCAAAAACACGGTTTTTGGATCTTTTCTCAAAATAATGACTATCTAGGCAAAAAACAGAAGTGGATTCAGTTAATTCAACTATTCACGGACTGTATTATATGGTTTAGATTGAATTCTATTGAAAAAACCACCGTACTTTTTGAGTTGAATGTACGCTATTGGACGTATTTTACAAGAGAAAATGCATGACATAACCGGGGTCGAGCTAGAAAATCGTCTCTCCTTGATATAAAACAGAGTCTGTTAAAAAAACAGAAGTGGATTTGAAAACCCCGGGCTTTCCTGAACATTTTGGCATATAATTCATAGTGAATTTTTTTAAATTTAGAACCGTAATCATTGCTGATTTTATAAGCTCATACTATCTGTTGGCCTATACATTCGCCTCTTATGGTTTTTAGGTTTCGTAGCCTCGAAAACACGCGCTAACTACTAGTTAGCAAAAGAACAGAAGATTTACGGGTCATTTAGGATGTTTTGTCAGGCAGTTTACTTGTGCTATATAGATTTACTTATAAGAACAACCTTTTGCTTTGGAAAGAGAGGAAAAAGACCGAAAAGAGCAAATATTCCAAATTGCATGGGCAATTTTTTCCAATGTAGATTTTTCCAGTGCTAACAATATCAAATGACCTGGTAAGATGGACTTTATGGTAAACTAGACGCTCTGAGAGCGCGTACTCGGGCTACAATAGGAGTAACTGATACAGACTGTTTTTTGGGACTTCTTTAAAAAAACGGAAGCAAAGCCTGCATGTGGCTACTGTTATTTTTTCAGACCAAACGGCATCACAGGAAGCCCATACAAGCTTTGAGAGTTGGTCCGGCAATGTATGTCTGACATTGGTCAAATATTTGTAAAGTTATAACAGTTTTTCATGTGATCACGTGACTGATGACGTCATATGTCAAATGATTAGCACTGTGTGTAAGCAATGTCCGGCAATGTATGTATGTCCAAGTTTGACTGACAGTGGTCAAATATTTGTAAAGTTATTACAATTTTAATGTAGTCGCGTGGTTGATGACGTCATATGTCACATGATTGTCACCCGTGTGTAAGCAATGTCCGGCAATGTATGTCTGTCCAAGTTTGACTGACGTTGGTCAAATATTTGTAGAGTTATTACAGTTTTAATGTAGTCACGTGGTTGATGACGTCATGTGTTAAGTAGCCACAAAAATGCTTCTTCCTGTCACTTGGCATCGAAGTAATTATAAGAAAAGGCTTCTGGGTAATTTGAAACCACGTGACAGCTCTTGAACTACCTGTAGTAAACCACGTGATCGCTGGGATACCTGTGATTTCCAAAACGCTGCACGACAGATTGGCAAAATGGTAAACCTAGACTCGGGCTTACCCTGCGGCTAGCCCGAGTAATAATATGTCGACATGTTTCTCCCAACATCCCGCGTGCTCTATTTCACCGGTAGAGTCATAAAACTTAGTCTCTAAAGTTCAATGAATAACAATGAAATAAATTAAATCAAGTGAAAAAATGACAATAAAAGCGCATAACAATGAGAATCAAGAGAGAAAACGACAAAAGGCAAAAGAAAAAAAAAATAAATGAAAACTTTCGCTCTAATAGAGTCTGATCGTTAGTTAAGTTAGGAGATGACAGGGAAACGTTGTCTTTTACAACTAGTTTTCTTATTAAATTGTAAAAATACCTTTTTAAAATTCAATAGGCACGTGCCCTTATAGCTTTGTGTTTTCCGACAATGTTATGGAAATGCCTTGTGATTGACGTCCACCAACGCCTCTCTTCGTTGCGACGGAAACAATAGCTAGAGGTCGCGTGTGATTGAGAATGGCGGTAACCGCTTTTAAGGCGTGCTTACCAGATTATCGTAAACGTTATTAGTTAGGGGTTCAGAAATTATTCACTCGACTATTCAAAGAAAGTCTGTCGCTTTATGTCTAGTAACATGAATACGTTGCATTATCGTTTCAACTCCTTCTTACAAGTATGCGATGACATTACCATCAGACATGAAGTCACAATTTTACTCATTTTGTGATTTATAGATTTTTTAAACAACTACATTGATTTTAGTATTATATATTCATTTCCAAAACTAGTTTCGGTGATATCAAATTCTGTCTCTGATTTTAAGGTTACTCAAATTTCCTCGTCTTCTTTTAAAGCTTTTTTTTCTACAAAATTGTTTATACGAAAAACGAATGCTAGCTAGAAGTTAGCAGAACTTTCCACAACTGAATTAAAGGACTTTCAATTCATTCATCTATCCTAATACGAATGAAAAACTTAGCTTCTTGATATTATTTATAGATTTACCTTTGACATTTCCCAATGCAAAGATTAGTAGAATGAAACTTATCAGATGAAGAAATAAGTTTGCTTCCATGTTGAAGTGATTTCTGGAATTATGGATCATATAATTAATTCATGGCGTCAGTGAAGTTACGCTCGCAACTGACACCTGCCGCATGGTCACGTGACGAAAATAAATTTTGCATAGAATTTAGTAAAATCTGTTGAAAAACTTATTTTCTTAAAGTTCATAGCAAATTGAAAAAATTCCAAACATTTTTGAGCTTAAAATGTTTAAATTCAAGAAGGAGCACAAAACCAACATGGTACTATGATATCGTTAAGGGAAAGTGGTGGGTTCGATTCCTATCTGGAACTCAGAAAAGTTTTTTTTGAATTTCCTGTCTCCTCTCACATTTCCTTCATACTCATTCTGTTATACAAAAAGTACTTCTCTTCCTTGGCGCTGTCCGGTATCCTTGGATAATGGATTGCTAAATTAACAACCTGGTCCCATTATTCCCAAGGTCTTAAATATGCGGACCGAGGTCGGGTAATAATTCTGGCCCTCCATCGCTAAAGGATAGATTGTATACATCCGTCGCCATGCATTATAAGTTAAGCATTAAGCTAACTTTGGATAAAATTATATTTATTTAATCTACTGGTCTTTCCTGAGATTCCATGTCAAGTTTGATCATCAGAAAATTGGGTTTAAAGTTGGCTTGCATAGCTTGCAAGATTAGACAGATTACAGTTAACTGATGCCGTTAGTTTTAACATAGAGCCATTGCGACAATGTCGACAATTCTATTCGGTTAATTTACTTAGAGTCTTGTTAACCGCTTTCAAGGCGTGCTTACCAGATTATTGTAAACGTTATTAGTTAGGGGTTCAGAAATAATTCACTCGACTATCAAAATAAAGTCCGTCGTATATATGTTTAGTAACATGAATTCGTTGCATTATCGTTTCAACTCCTTCTTACAAGTATGCGATGACATTTCCATCAGACATGAAGTCACAGTTTTACTTGTTTTGTGATTTATAGATTTGTTAAACCACTCCATTTTAGTATTATATTTTCATTTCCAAAACTAGTTTCGGTGATATCAAATTCTGTCTCTGATTTTAAGGTTATTCAAATTTTCTTATCTTCTTTTAAAGCTTTTTGTTTTACAAAATTGTTTATACGAAAAACAAATGCTAGCTAGAAGTTAGCAGAACTTTTGATAACTGAATTAAAGGACTTTCAATTCATTCATCTATCCTAATCCGAATGAAAAACTTAGCTTCTTGATATTACTTATAGATTTACCTTTGACATTTCCCAATGCAAAGATTAGTAGAATGAAACTTATCAGATGAAGAAATAAGTTTGCTTCCATGTTGAAGTGATTTCTGGAATTATGGATCATATAATTAATTCATGGCGTCAGTGAAGTTACGCTCGCAACTGACACCTGCCGCATGGTCACGTGGCGAAAATAAATTTTGCATAGAATTTAGTAAAATCTGTTGAAAAACTTATTTTCTTAAAGTTCATAGCAAATTGAAAAAATTCCAAACATTTTTGAGCTTAAAATGTTTAAATTCAAGAAGGAGCACAAAACCAACATGGTACTATGATATCGTTAAGGGAAAGTGGTGGGTTCGATTCCTATCTGGAACTCAGAAAAGTTTTTTTTGAATTTCCTGTCTCCTCACACATTTCCTTCATACTCATTCTGTTATACAAAAAGTACTTCTCTTCCTTGGCGCTGTCCGGTATCCTTGGATAATGGATTGCTAAATTAACAACCTGGTCCCATTATTCCCAAGGTCTTAAATATGCGGACCGAGGTCGGGTAATAATTCTGGCCCTCCATCGCTAAAGGATAGATTGTATACATCCGTCGCCATGCATTATAAGTTAAGCATTAAGCTGACTTTGGATAAAATTATATTTATTTAATCTACTGGTCTTTCCTGAGATTCCATGTCAAGTTTGATCATCAGAAAATTGGGTTTAAAGTTGGCTTGCATAGCTTGCAAGATTAGACAGATTACAGTTAACTGATGCCGTTAGTTTTAACATAGAGCCATTGCGACAATGTCGGCAATTCTATTCGTTTAATTTACTTAGAGTCTTGTTAACCGCTTTCAAGGCGTGCTTACCAGATTATCGTAAACTTTATTAGTTAGGGGTTCAGAAATAATTCACTCGACTATCAAAATAAAGTCCGTCGTATATATGTTTAGTAAAATGAATTCGTTGCATTATCGTTTCAACTCCTTCTTACAAGTATGCGATGACATTTCCATCAGACATGAAGTCACAGTTTTACTTGTTTTGTGATTTATAGATTTTTTAAACCACTCCATTTTAGTATTATATTTTCATTTCCAAAACTAGTTTCGGTGATATCAAATTCTGTCTCTGATTTTAAGGTTATTCAAATTTTCTTGTCTTCTTTTAAAGCTTTTTGTTTTACAAAATTGTTTATACGAAAAACGAATGCTAGCTAGAAGTTAGCAGAACTTTTGATAACTGAATTAAAGGACTTTCAATTCATTCATCTATCCTAATACGAATGAAAAACTTAGCTTCTTGATATTATTTATAGATTTACCTTTGACATTTCCCAATGCAAAGATTAGTAGAATGAAACTTATCAGATGAAGAAATAAGTTTGCTTCCATGTTGAAGTGATTTCTGGAATTATGGATCATATAATTAATTCATGGCGTCAGTGAAGTTCACGGTCGCAACTGACATCTGCCGCATGGTCACGTGACGAAAATAAATTTTGCATAGAATTTAGTAAAATGTGTTAAAAATCTTATTTTCTTAAAGTTCATAGGAAATTGAAAAAGTTTCAAATATTTTTGAGCTGAAATGTTTAAATTGTAAGATTTAATAACATATACAATAATTGGTGACTTTTATTTGCATATCTAATCATTTTCTCCTATTTGGGATTGGAGCATGATATCAGGAAAGACATCGAGATGTATCGAGATTAAATAAAGTTATCTATCTATCTACCTACCTACCTACCTACCTACCTACCTACCTACCTACCTACCTACCTACCTACCTACCTACCTACCTACCTACCTACCTACCTACCTTCTAAAAAACCTTAAGGTGACGCGGGCACTAGCTTTTGAATTTCTGTCAAAATGGTCACATGCACTCATTCACGTAGAAGAGTTTCACACACACACAAGAACGCAACGGGATATCATTAAAACTTGGAAGAAGGTGTACTTGCCGTTTTGCTTATATAGGAAAATAATGATCCCTAATTCATCTTCATAGTTTTCCTTAAAACAGCCAAAGTACTTTAAGGCATAATGTAGTTCGGTGTTGTTGAGGGAGGCTGGTGTCTTTTCCAAAACGAAGACGACGCTGCTGCCGTTGACGTACGATAAATTCATGTGCTCCTGACAGACTTTACAATATCCACTATCGTTCACACAAGCAAATTCATTACTTGATTTTGTGACGTTGACCGCTTTAACATCTTTATTGTTGAATTTCAAAACGACCTTTGTCGACTTGCATTCGTTTTGCGGGATAGAACGATTAAAATATATTCTTCCACCAACGTAGCCTTTAATCCTGCCTGTTGGATCGAAAAGATCAGCTTGAATCAATTAATTGGAAACGATGTAAAATACGTATGTCAAGGACAAGGACAAGGACAAGGACAAGGACAAGGACAAGGACAAGGACAAGGACAAGGACAAGGACAAGGACAAGGACAAGGACAAGGACAAGGACAAGGACAAGGACAAGGACAAGGACAAGGACAAGGACAATGATGATGAAACGATAATGATAACGATAACAATGTTGATGATTATCATCTTTGTCACGGGGGATTTCCTATTGCTGCTATTTTCATAATGAAATTGCAAACTCGCTAGCTGCAAGCTGCACGAAATTTGGTTTTTCGCTGCCGTCAATCAAACCTTATCAGTCGGTACCTTTTATGTTTTGACTGGCGGCAGAGAAAAACCAAATTTCAGCCTGCAGCTCGGAGACACAGAGTTCTTATGTTTATGAAAATAGCAGTAAAAATCAACATGTGAGTTAAGTGCTGTATATTGTGAATAGTGTGTGTGGATCTTGAGCGAACCTCACGGAAGAGCCCCGTACCTAATATACAGGAGTGATGGTTGTAAAATATATGCATGGTCATACAGAGCAAAATTGTTTACAAACCTTGAAGTTTAATCGTTCGAACAGTTCCTCCACTAGGGGTGTCCTCGGTAGTCGAATATTTGTATTCATACACACATTTAGTCTCACGATTATTGAGTGTTGGTGGAGGATTCATGATAACGAAATGGGCTCGATTATCATCTTTGGTCAAATATGACGTCACCTGTGACAGGCATATATTATACAGCCAATGATCTTCATTGCAAACTTTGGTACCATTGTATGAAACAAATTTAGTTGTAGTTGTATCAGTAGCATTGCTCAATTTGAGAATAACAATCAGCTTTTCTATTGGTTGCTTAGTATCATTATTTTCATTACAGGAAAGATCCAATGGTTCGTCAAAAAATCCTGTGATGATGGAACCTGTGGATTGAAGTTTATTGGGCAAATGAGACTCACAATGTTTTATTTTTTCACCTGCCCGCCTGCCCGCCTGGCTCCGTCTGTACTTATTACTTAACAACCAAAACAACTGTTTTAAAGCTGGTTTAGACGGTACGATTTTCGCCTACAACTATCGTATACAACACGCTCGCGCCATCCTACAACTCGAGTCGTAGCGTGTAAATCAAGCCTACGACTCGCCTACGACAGACGCGAGAGCGTTGTATACGATAGTTGTGGGCAAAAATCGTACCGTCTAAACCGGCCTTTAGGATACAAAGAAATAAGAACACAATGAACCAGCAGAAAATAAAAACACGACCAATAATTCTAGTTATGAGAACATCAAGACTGAAAATAATCGTTCATGGAAATAATGTTAAATTAATTGCAAGATGTGTCCCCTTGTCGACATATAAGTACTGCTAAGTGTTGATGAAATTAAATCATTTTCTCAGCTGATTTATCCTGAGATCTCATATCAAATCACTATGTTTTCCAAGGTTTTGAATTTAGGTTGATATAATATTTTCGAAAACAGCTGACGATTAGACTCGGTGGCTTGTGGGACTTGCAAGGGAGATTAACTAATGCAAAGGGACAAGGCCGTTTCGCAGTCTACGACAATTTACATTAATCTTACTTAAAAGTCCTAATTGCTAACCTCTTTCAAGGTATGATTATTCGATTAGAGTAAACTTTTTTACGGGTTTATCTGCCTTTCCTCCAATAAAACAATCAATTATACCAAAATGTATATGCCCCAGAAATAACTGGTATCAAATATATGTGCGGGTTTCCCTTCATGATCACCAGTTTATTTTCCGACCCCATGACTTTTGAACAACCATGACGATGTCTTAGTTTCACTCGCTTTGTGATTTATAGAGACTTATAAACTATATCATTTTAATGTTTTCTTTTCGGTACAAAAACTAGTTTACTGTGATGTCCAATACTCTATTACTGTCATTCACAAAGTGCAGTGTTTTCTATGCAAAGAACGAATGTTCGTAGTTTAATAGCAGAACTGTTGACAACTGAATTAAACTCTCGGTCTCTACTCGGCCGTCTTCCAACTGGGAGTACGAATGCTCATGATATGACTACATTATTTCGATTAATAGTTTTACCTGTGACACTCCCCAATGCAAAGATTAGTAGAATCAAACTTATCCTAAAAAATAAGATTCCGTCCATGTTGAACTGAAGCGGACTTGATCATAACTAATTCATGGACTGTTTTCGAAGTAAGTCGGAATCAGAACTAACATCTGCCAAACCGGCCATTGTGCAAGTCGATGTTGCGCTATGACTTCTAAAAACTATGCAACTAGATTTTTTTTGAGACAAAAACTTGTATAATTTTTCGTTTTAAAATGAATTATAAAAAATATTATCTAATTTTTTTCCATGAGTTCTGTCAAGGATGTTATTTTTTACTTTTTGGCTTCAAAAAGTTGGATTGGGCGTCACGCACGCTGTTTGCAAGCGAAGCAAATAGATGCAGACAATATTTCTCTTTTTCTGACAAAAGACTATAACTGAATATAACGTCGGAAACGTTATATATATGTTATAGACACCTTATATTGGTAACAAAGAGTAAAAGACTTTGTAAAAGTTCCCGGTTAAAAAGTTACTTATATAAGGGAACCTTTAGCACGACGTTCTTGCTAGGTACAGCAACACTCAAACTGCAGTTCGACGCCTGGAGATTTCCGTCAAACGTTCGACATTTAGCAAGGCGTCATAACGATGTTGTGGCTAAAAGAGCCGCCATATTGAATTTCATTGATACTGCATGATACTAGCGATCAGCGGTATACCTGATATTAAAGGTCTCTATTATCCTCAGAAACGCCGACGCAGCGTACAAATTAGTTTGCTCGCTTTTTTATTTTTTATTTTATTTCCGATTGCATGACGACAATCTCGTAGTTTTGGCTTTAAATTAATTTAAAGATCATTGTTACTGTGAAATCTGATGCGTAAAGTGGGTCACTAAAACCTGAATCTTGATATGTAGAGAGCTGTAAGATAAATGGGAGACAGTGTACATTATTTAACACTGGCTGGGATCCTGCTGAGCTTCAAAAGACGCTTTATTGAAGTCTAAACTTTTATGTAAACTGTGTAGCACTTGGTTTCTGGGATCAGTATCAATATCAGTTCTGTTCCATTATTAACAGCAATTAGCTGAACAACGGGAGCTCTATAAGAAGTCCTTTGAAGGCTTTTCTGTCTTTTGTTAATCTTCTGGCCTGATCTTTATCAATGTTTTATAGTTTTTCGATCTTTATCTATGGATCTCTGACATATTTTTTGGTTGGTTTGATGAAAAGAAATTTTTTTGTAAGATTGGAGTTCGGCCGTATACATATGTGTGCGATATATTTTAAATATCGAACATATAAGAAATCCCGTAGTGGTGGAGTCCCAATTATCCGTTCAACATCAGTATTTTTGTATTTGAGTGCAAAAGTTTCTTCACCATCACTATCTGTTTTTCTCTTCCAGCCATTTTTTATCATTCTTCTTAGAAGGCCGTACCAACATGTTTCGAGTTTTTTCAGTTCTTCCTCATTCGGTAATTGTGCTTACGTCCGTGCAATAAAGAAGTCTAGATCTAATACAGGATTCTAAGATTTTCTTTCTAGTTTTCATGGACACTTTATTGACATCTGTGAGAACATTCTTTAGATCGTGAAATTTACCAGTTGCACTGATAATTCTGTTGTCAACAAAAGAATCTTTTGGGTCTTTCTCATAGTTTTTTATTTCCAACTATAGCTAGGTCCTACTTTTACAAACACTTTTTACCGTGCTATCCGGAGCGTTCTTGCAAAGATTAGTGATTATAAAAAAACATACAGTTATGTGCGAGTGCTCGTTGTTAATTATGTGCCAAGAATCTATCAATTTTCTCTGGTGATAAAAACCAATGTATTTTTAGACAGTTGCATGTGGTTCTTACACTAGTGTCATGCTAATACTGCCTGCCTTCCAGGTTCTTTGCAATAAAAATGAAAAAACAAATTACATGAATGGAGATTGACGGTGTGCAGATAATATTTCTTTAGTTGTTCTTCATTAGTCTTGATTGGTGACTTTCTTATTCGTGAAAAATTCCGGTTGACTTCTGATTGTTAACTCAACATTCTCTTTTGAATTGATAATATTTCTCCCGTCTAATCAGTTTTTATTTGTTTATTTTTTTCCATAAGCCCGAATACGTTTGATAATGTCAAAACCACCTCGACAAAGATGACCACAATGACCGCGGTTAGGAAAACTGAAAAATAAAAAAAATTGTACTTGGTATTTAACTGAGCTGCATCCCAAGCTGCCTTTCATTCCTCTCTTTTCTATATCTTTTCATAATCGATAACATTCCCCCATATACCTGCGTTAGTGTCTATCGCTGATATGTTTCTTCCCTCTAGCACCGTCAGGTTCAAGGAACTGCTGGTTTTTTGGCTGTAGTTCCTTTGCTGTACTAAGCACAAGTACTCTCCCTCATCTTCGGGCTTGGCTTCTCGAATCTCGTACACACAGTGTCCTGTACTATTATGACACAGTGTACGATTCCTCTTCTTGATGATGACAGAAGGCGTTGGACGGCCTTTAGCTTCGCATTCGATAGTCGTTGCGTTACCTTCCTCGACTTCCATTTTTAACGGCCATTTCAATATTTCTGCGGGTACTGCCCAAAGGTACATGAAATAAATGAAAAATTAAATGAACTTTCTTGTTGTCTTCTTTATTCCTACCTTCCTTCCTACCTTCCTTCCTTCCTACCTTCCTTCCTTCCTTTCTTCCTTCCTTCTTTCCTTCACTAAGAAATGATGACTCATCATGATTGTAGGGTAGTCTGTAAAGTCATCCAGTATAGAATTTAAATCTTGGCAAGCGAAGACTGCCAATTAAAGTTTGCGGTTATAACTTACCAAATTTGACAAGTGTTACCCAATTCGTAAGAGGTCTCCTGTCCAAACTTAGTTCCACCTCTACGCCATACTTCTTGAAGTCCACATCCGTCAAGTTGTACATTTTGACTCTTGCTGTACAATTCACACAGTCGTAAATATTCCCGCTCCAATCCACCTTTCTTTCGAATTCTCTTCGTTTAGATACCGCGTTGCGTTCTTGAACAGCCAGGATCTTGTTTCTCACAAAGCCAGGATCATCCCAAACACCAAAAAGAAATTCAAACACTCCATTTGTAAGTGAGCTTGACCAGGATCCGACGTGAAAGTGCCACTCTAACGTGACATCACTGCCTTCTTCACTGTACACTTCTTTCTCAGGTTTAAGGATGAACGAGTCTGCCGTAAAAGCTATAGATCGAATAAGTTAGTTTGCAATTTAGTTCAGCATATTTCCAAATAATATATTTAGAGCCACAGATACGCTATCGGGTTTCCCTGTAATTCCTCGAATACGCTTGTTAATCGGAACGTCCAAGACAATTATCTTGCTTTCTGATATAGATATATCCCATTACTAAACTGTATTTGATATAGAAGATATAACTAGCTAAAAACTAGTGTGAGCTGCGTCGGTGTTTCTAATGAAACAGTAATGATGAAAAGGTAAATTATACACCATGAAAAGATGAAAAAATGAAAAAACTTACTGACGTTTCGGACGCTAGTCCTTCGTCGGAGTAAAAGAAATTTTTTTATATAAAGATTTAAACGCTAGGGCGAGGGTTTGCATTGAACTTCGATATAAATCCGCGAGCACGTGCGTTTTAACTGGTTTAAAAACAACCAGATAGCATACCAGATTTTAATATTATCTTATTTTTTCAGTTTTCTGTGATATCAAATACTGTATCTCATGTTAAGTTTGTTCAATTAAGTTTTGGCTTGTAATATCTTCTTAAGATATTTTCAGTAACTCCTTAGAAGTTCTACAAAGTGGTTTTCGTATACAAAGAACGAATAATGCTTTTTGTTAGTGATACTTTCGTCAATTGAATTCAAAGTCTCTCATCTACAACCCGAGTACTGACATATGCTCATGACTATAGCTTCCTGATATTATTAATATGATAGTTTTACCTTTGACACTCCCCAATGCAAAAATTAGTAGAATCAAACTTATCCAAAGAAATAAGATTGCGTCCATGTTGAACTGAAGCGGACTTGATCATAACTAATTCATGGACTGTTTTCGAAGTAAGTCGGAATCAGAACTAACATCTGCTGTCGGCGTCCACAATACAACTTAGACTGCCTGTGGTTTGATGGCAGAACAATAAAATCCCGAAAGAATTCTTCCTTATTTAAAACGATTGTATAGGTTGATATTAATAGACGTCACTTCCGGTAATAGCTCTTTTTTTATTGGCTTGTAGAATCCTGGAGGTTGTTTTGATCTCTTGTTTTCTGGTTTGATGTCTTGAAAAAAGTCAGATATAATAGTTTGAGGACTTATTTTGATATGTTTTGGCTTAGCATCCGCTAGTTGCCCCCCAGTCAACCGCTTGTTTGCCACCCAGTCAACTCCAAAAAGTCACGTGATTGATAGTAAGCAATTGCTCCTGCCATCTAACATGGCTGCCTTCACGTGATGGTGCAAAGCATCTATTTGTATGAAAATGGAGCTACGATATGATGGACAAGTCAAAATCTCAACAAAACTCCTAAAAACTATGTAACTAGATTTTTTGGGGACCGGGTAGTTATGTAAGCTTTGGTTTTAAAATTCGTAATGTGAAAATTCGTTATATGTATTTTAGACTATTCGGTTGTGTGGAGGATGTCATTAGAAACGTGCTTGTTTGATGGTAAGGAAAATTCTTGATGGAGACACTTGTGACGCACTTCAAAACTATTTTAATCTTCATCAACACGAGAAAACCACTAATTACGATTTTGAGACGACAATACCACGAAATATTGACGGGAGAAAATATATTATATATTCGGTATTGGGCGGAGTAGCTTTACACACAAAAAAGAAAAAAACTGACCGATTTTCCTTGATTAAAAGCGAAATTCTCCTTACGAGCGCGCGCTATGGCACAAGCAACAAGCGTAAAAATTTGACGCACGCGCGCTCAAGTTTTCCTTTTTGTTGCATGTTGACCAATCAGAAACCTTAATTTTGAAACGACAATACCACAAAAATTGTCGTCTCAAAAATATAAGAGACTATTTAGTGAATTGCGATACCAAGCATTATGACAGAATGTGATAGTCAAGGCTTCTTCTACATGCCTGCCAAAATATTTAACGAACTTCCAATGGACATTCGTAATTCAGATCAGTTTCAGGATTTGAAAAATGCTTAAATGCTCATTATAAATTATAAATTTTTAATCTTTTTACTACAAATGTATAGTATCATACGTTTACATAGTATTATGTTTTATGCTATCTTAGTTTTTATATTAAGAATTATATATATACATCTTTATTTATTTGATAATTCATATCGTAGATTTTTTCTTTTATTCTTTTCTTTTAAGCAGGACGTACATTGATACCATTGTATGATCTCTTGGTAGACAAGTAATAGGTCTATAGTTACTTGGAGTAGGTCCCTTCTTCTCATCTTTCATGATCGGTGTTGTTCTTCCTTCTGTCATCCATGCAAACGCTTTGAACAGAATATGGAAATTCCACAACAAATATTCTACAAAAAATCGAAGCTCGAAACTTTCGTCCTTTTATTCTCATGGGAAGGATAGGTAGCAATGTCCGTTCTTTGGTGTTAGTTGTACGTCCTTTCAGTCCGTTCTACGTAGCATGTTGCCAAAATTACACTTTACTTGACTACAGATCTTCATCATTCAGGTCATCCTCATTGTTCGGGATCGGGATGTTGTTTTTGTCGAAAACAACACATTTGTTTCTACCAGCACATTCCAACCACTATAACAATAGCAACAGCAACACACCCAATAACGATGCCAGCTATTTCTCCACCCGTCAAACCTTTTTCATTCAAAAACAAAGAAGAAAAATATGAGTCTGAGCTAAAAAATCCAATAAAGTCTGTGAACAGGTCCTAAAGGGAAGAGCGTGGGATAAAGAAAAGACATACTTTTGATCAATTAAAACTATCAACAAACTATGGATGAGTGGATTAGAGCATTAGTTGATATGAATCTTGAATCCTTTTCTTCCACTACAGATATTAGCATTGAATGTTACATAATGAATAGCATAATAACAATCAAGGATGTTGTATTGTAGCGGTAGTGGACTCACCTCTTATCTCTCTATGATCTCAGGTTGGATTCCTGGACTTGGCATGACATGTGAGTAGAGTTTATTAGGTCACTCCCTTGATTCGAGGGTTTTTCTCCTGGGTCTAAATTGGGTTTGATTCCTAGACTCAGCATCACATGTGAATAGAGTTCATTAGGACTCTTTCTTGGTTTGTGGGATTTTGCGAGTCCGGGATCTCGGGTATTCCTAGTTCCCTCCACATAAAGTAACACACGCTAGCCATGTCCTGACTTTGATAAGCCCAAAGTTTTTCTTTACACGATAAAATCTGAGTTTTTTCATATCATGTCAGCACAACAGATCTTTTCTGAATTCGGCAAACGAGGTGTATGGTGGCCTAGCTTGGGTATCAACAACACCGTATAAAACATGAGCAAAAGATGTTTGTAGGCAAGCTTTTGTTCGCTATTTCAGAAAATATCATATTTCTTTTTTTTTAAGAAAAAAGAAAAGATGCATGTAAAGCTAACAAAACCACAAATAAATGCTGCTCCTTTGCAAGGTTCGTGGTCTTGGTCCAAATGCATGATAATTAACCTTTCTCTGTGACTTTGATCAGCCAAAAAAAATTTTTTTTCTTTTCAATATCATGTCAGCACAACTAAATCTTTTATGAATTCGTCAAATGAGGTGCATTGTGGTCTAGCTTCGGTACCATGTACCAACACCATATAAGGCATGATGAACAAGAGTGTTGGTACCTAAGCTATAGACCACAATGCACCATGTTCGCTATTCCAGAAATGATTGATGTAAAGCTGATCAAACCACTGAAAACTGTGGTATTTATCATTAGTTTCCAACTGACGATCGAATAATAAATATTATTAACCTTTATTTGTTGGGGTCGTCGTTTCTTTTGTCGGGGTCATCGTTGCTGTAGTTTCTGAAACCGAAAGAAAGCAGTTTATCTACCTCAACAACGATGACAGCAACAATAACACGAGCAACAACAGCACGAACAACAACACGAACAACAACAGCAACAGCAACGACAACACGAACAACAACAGCAACAACAACAGCAACGACAATTTACTAAATGTTCAGCGACAACAACAACAACACAAACAACAAGAACAAGAAAAACAATAACAACTACAACAGCAACAACAACTTTTACCATAACTTGGAAATTTCTCGCGCGCTATTGGCTTAGAACCAGTGTCGATTTAACAAATCGAAGTCAGTTTTCTATGGCTCTGTACCGTAATCGAGCAGGAAATGACGTCAAAAATGATCCAAACTCAAGTGGAACCACGTACGCAGCGTTCAATTTTTTCGACTTTGTTATATGGTAAAAAAACAAATCAAAGTCAGTTTCCTATGGGTAGTCCCATAGCAGACTGACTTCCATTTATTTAATTGATGTTCTGCAACACTACAAAATCGGTGCCGTCACTGCAGTCATGGGTTACATCTGCACATTGGGTTTTGGCACTCAAATACATTTTTTCTATCCCACACAGGAACTTCTTATCACAGTTACCCTTTCAGCTGAAATTAGACCAAAACTAAATAAAATAACAACATAAACAAACAATGACTACAACAATACCGACAACCGATGGTATTGCTGCTGTCACTGCGGAATGAATCTGTAAGTAATCATACCTAACATCAAGTGTTCGCATCATATACTAAAAACGTTACTGATATTAAGTTTCAATGACAAAAAAACTACACTCAGTGAACTTTTTTGATCAAATAAAGGTGAAGTAATTTATTCAAAGTAGATCTTGTTTTGTTGCTGCATGCCTCAGTAAACGACAATAATGTTTAGCGCAAACGTCACTATAATATTAATATTGTTAGGGCACGTCTTGAATGTATTACACGGGACATACACCAGTCATATCCGCCCACGAGCCTGCACAGGCTCTGGGAACAATATTGAATGAACTTACGAAAAAACCTTAAGGTGACGCGAGCACTAGCTTTTGAATTTCTGTCAAAATGGTCACATTCATTCACGTAGAAGAGTTTCACACACACACAAGAACGTAACGGGACATTCAAAACTGGGAAGAAGGTGTACTTGCCCTTTTATTTATATAGGAGAAATATAATCGTCTCAAGTAGAGCGTGATTGTTTTTGTTCTCTACACAATCAATAAACTTCACGTGACAATGTAATTCGGTGTTGTTGAGGGAGGCTGGTGTCTTTTCCAAAACGAAGACGACGCTGCTGCCGTTGACGTACGATAAATTCATGTGCTCCTGACAGACTTTACAATATCTACTGTCGATAGCACAAGCAAATTCATTCTTTGATTGTGTGATGTTGACCGCTTTAACATCTTTATTGTTGAATTTCAAGTAGACGACCTTTAACGAATTGCATGCAAGTCCGTTTTGCGGGATAGAACAATTAAAATGTATTCTTCCACCAACGTAGCCTTTAATCCTGCCTGTTGGATTGAAAATTAAAATCAGCTTGAATCAATTAATTGGTAACGATGTAAAATACGGGATTTTAAAATACGTATGTCATGATAGTGTGACAGTCATACAATGACAATGACAATGACAATGCGGACAATGACAATGACAAAAACGATGATTATGATGATGATGCCTCATCATCATCATCATCTTATTCTTATTCTTCTTCATCATCATCATCTTTGTCACGGGGGATTTTCTATTACTGCTATTTTCATAATGAACATGCGAACTCACTAGCTGCACGAAGTTTGTCAAAACATAAAAGGTACCGACTGATTAGGTTTGATTGACGGCAGCGGAAAACCAAATTTCAGCGTGCAGCTCGTAGACACAGAATTCGTATGTTTATAAAAATAGCAGTAAATTCTCCCTCCGTAAAAATCAACATGTGAGTTAAGTGCTGTATATTGTGAATAGTGTGTGTGGATCTTGAGCGAACCCCACGGAAGAGCCCCGTACGTAATATACGGGAGTGATGGTTGTAAAATATATGCATGGTCATACAGAGCAATTGTTTACAAACCTCGAAGTTTAATCCTTCGTCCTGGACTAAGGATGATCTTATCCTTGTATTCATACGCACAGTTAGTCTCACAATTATTGAGTATTGGTGGAGGATTCATGATAACGAAATGGACTTGATCATCTTTGGTCAAATATGACGTCACCTGTGACAGGCATATATTATACAGCCAATGATCTTCATTGCAAACTTTGGTACCATTGTATGAAACAAATTTAGTTATAGTTGTATCAGTAGTATTGCTCAAGTAAAGAGTAACAATAATCGGCTTTTCGATCGGTTGCTTAGTATCATGTATTTTACAGGAAAGATCAAGTGGTTCGTCAAAAAATCCTGTAATGATGGAACCTGTGGATTGAAGGTTATTGGGCAAATGAGATTCACAATGTTTTATTTTTCACAGGCTTTATGTAATATAGCATTTATCTGTTTAGCTGCCCGCCTGGCCGCCCGCCCGCCTGGCTAGGTCTGTAGTTATTACAACCAAAACAACTGCTTTACGATACAGATAAAAATAAGAACGCGACACAAAAACCCAGCAGAAAATAAAAACACGGCGACTAATTCTAGTTATGAGAACATCAAGACTGAGAACAATCGTTCATGGAAATAATGTTAAATTAAATGCAAGATGTGTCCCCTTGTCGACATATAAGTACTGCTAAGTGTTGATGAAATTAAATCATTTTCTCAACTCATTTATCCTGAGATCTCATATCAAATCACTATGTTTTCCAAGGTCTTGAATTTAGGTTGATATAATATTTTCGAAAAACTGCTGATGATTTGACTCGTTGGCTTGTGGAACTTGCAAGGTAGACAGATTAACCGATACAAAGCGACAAGGCCGTTTTGCAGGCTACGACAATTTAAATTAATTACTGGGATACCTGTCATATCATAGTCGTAAAATGTCTTTGTTTTTTTGTATTTTTCTCCTCGACAAAATGAGTTGCGCAATATTCCCTCTCTCCTCTTCTCTCCTCCCAAAGCCTCCCCAAAACCCAAAACCCACAAGGAACGCCTAGCTACGCAGGCTAGATAAGCGATAGTATGAAACAAATTCATTCAGCATGACTCGTTTTCTCTTGAACTTGACAATATAGTCTTATAACCTACTATGTTTATGTATTTATATTAACTGTTTTGGCTTCAAAGTCTACTCACAAAGGAACATGAGGTACATAGTAATATTTATTTTAAGATTCTATTTGATTTAAGAAGCAAAATAAATAATTTGCTAGCACATTCCAGGGTTAGTCTTTGCCGTTCGAAGTGATATCTCTTTAATTTTTCTTCAAAAAAATGGCGATTCATTGAAAAATGTCGATAAATTATAAAACCATAAAATGTACAGCAATTATGAGAGAGGTTTTGAGCAAATATTACCCTGTATTTACGTTTCAAATGAAGCATTTTGATTTTAAAGTTGCATGCTTTTGAAACGTGTTACTAATTACGTATGCCAAAATCCGGAACCCGCAACCCGGAACTTTAGATTCTTAGAGACTCTGATCCTAGTAAATCGTCCCAACCAGGGTCTGGCTTATCATTACTTCGAGACGTCACGAAATACTTTATCAGTAGTGTTGGAAGCTCAACCAACTAAATCCTTCATGCATGTTGAAACCAGGTCCTCCAGGTATCCCCTGCCAACAGGGTCTTGTTTTACTTAAAAGTCCTAATTGCTAACCATCTCTTTCAAGGCATGATTATCCTATTAGGGTAAACTTTTTCAGGGGCGGATCCAGGATTTTTTCAAAGGGGGGTTGTAGCATTGATTGAGGTGGTTGAGAGATATAGTAGACCAAAGGGTTAGGGAGACGATTATTTGCTGCAGGCAAGCATAGTTGTTTCAGGTCCCACACACGGCGTATAGAAAACAAAAGCGAGCGAAATGTGTTCGGCACCCCTGTTTTAATAAAACTCGCGATTCTGTTGGTGTTGTCATGAAAAAAAAAATAATAATAATAAATCACGATGGCTCTCATAGGGGGGGTTGCAACCCCCAAAACCCACCCCTAGATATGCCACTGTTTTTTTACGGGTTTATCTGCATTTCCTCGAATAAAACAATCAATTACACAAAGAAGGATCGTCCTCAATATAAATGCCCCAGAAATAATTGGTACTAAGGTGGAACCAAACTAATTCAGAGGGAAATTTGGAAGAATTTTATTCTTTATTTTCCAACATCTCAAATCGATAGATTTTTCCAGTGCTAACAATATCAAATGAACTGGTAAGACTTTATATGGTAAATAATATGATAATATATTTATAAACATATAGAGGATATTTCAAGGCGTGCTTACCAGATTATCGTAAACGTTTTTAGTTAGGGGTTCAGAAATAATTCACTCGACTATTCAAATAAAGTCCGTCGTATATATGTTTAGTAACATGAATACGTTGCATTATCGATTCAATTCCTCCATACAAAGTATGCGATGACATTTCCATCAGACATGAAGTCACAGTTTTACTTGTTTTGTGATTTATAGATTTTTTAAACAACTACACTGATTTTAGTATTATATTTTCATTTCCAAAACTAGTTTCGGTGATATCAAATTCTGTCTCTGATTTTAAGGTTATTCAAATTTTCTCGTCTTCTTTTAAAGCTTTTTTTTCCTTACAAAATTGTTTATACAAAAAACGCGAATGCTAGCTAGAAGTTAGCAGAACTTTCGACAACTGAATTAAAGGACTTTCAATTCCTTCAACTAACCTAATCCGAATGAAAAACTTAGCTTCTTGATATTATTTATAGATTTACCTTTGACATTTTCCAATGCAAAGATTAGTAGAATGAAACTTATCAGATGAAGAAATAAGTTTGTTTCCATGTTGAAGTGATTTCTGGAATTATGGATCATATAATTGATTCATGGACTCAGTGAAATTACGCTCGCAACTGACATCTGCCGCATGGTCACGTGACAAGTAAATTTTGCATAGAATTTAGTAAAATGTGTAGAAAATGTTATTTTCTTAAAGTTCATAGCAACTTGAAAAAATTCCAAAACATTTTTGAGCTCAAAATGTTTAAATTGTAAGATTTGATTACATATACAATAATTGGTGACTTATTTGCATATCTAATCATTTATTCCTATTTGGGATTGGAGCATAATATCATTCAAGACATGTATGTTTTATTATTGTTTTTTATCTTATAGGTACGATTCTAAATGAAAAATTTAGATAGAAGACTCCTCTTCCAGATTTCAGTTACGTAGGCACTCAAGATAGATGGTCGCCATAACTAATAGCATATAGATTTCGAATTTTGAGTTTTGGATTCTAACCAGATAAAAAAAATTAAACTAATTCAGTTACTTTTTGTTCTAATATGCTTATCTTCCAATATGTCAGTTAGTCACCTACGCAGCCGCTATTAATAATAATAATAATAATAATAATAATATATATATTATATAGCGACAATATCGCTATTGATGGGTTGTAAGCATTCCCAAGAGAGTTAAAAGACAAAAACATGGCGGCCATTGTGGTACCGTTAACAATGGATGCTAATGAGAAATCTTTTGTTAAATGGTACCAACATGGCCGCGATGACGTAACGTGTCATCGAAGAATTAGTGTCGTCACGCAACGCTTACTCCCCTATGCTACTTAGCGTTGCGTGACGACACTAATAGCGGTTGAGTAAGAGACTATATGTTAATGAGTGTGATGTCAAAGAAGGCATTATTAAATATACAGAAATTAAATTTTCTGGAGCAATAAAAAATCCTGTATAAAACATCATTGTCTTACTCAGGGTTTATAGAAAGGTTGTTC
This sequence comes from Actinia tenebrosa, assembly GCF_029948245.1. Lineage (NCBI taxonomy): Eukaryota > Metazoa > Cnidaria > Anthozoa > Actiniaria > Actiniidae > Actinia > Actinia tenebrosa. The sequence goes on from NW_028292583.1 coordinate 14,529,783, forward strand.
CAAATTTGTTTTCTCATAGTAATAAGTGTTTGAATTTATGAAATAAACGCAAATGCCTTCTATGACATCACAGTCATTAGCTTATTGGAAGTATAGACCTTGATATCTCCATGCATCACTCAAATCATATAAAATTATTTTACCATTCAATTGACGTTGGAGAAGGTGGGTCGGCTCTCCTCCTGTTTTTCCTCCTTACCTCATATTTTTAGATGACCTCAAATGTTGAGACTATAGCTCATAGGTTTCCAGTTTTCACATATGGAAGTACTCCACATCAGAATGCATCCACGAGAAGCTGAGTGAAGCTTTTGTAGGCCAGAAGTGTATTTTTTTGTTCTTTCTTGGTCTGTCTATAAGGAAGGCAATAATTGAGAGGCTTATAGTTGGGTTGCTTACTGAGTATGATCCAGACAGAGCTAAGGCGGTAGGGTGTACTGGTCATCTTCATTGATTTTCGTGAAAAAAATCGTCCCGGATGGGGAAGTATTTGTCTGTCTTGCTACTGAAGAACTTGAGCATGATTAAAGTCAATGTAGTGATGTGTTCTAGAGTATTGTTTGTAATAACGTATTATAATGAGTTGTCTTAATTTGTTCTTGGGGTATTTTTTAGCTCCTTTGGCCTCCACACACAAACCCTAAATATCTCTACATATCATTAGTCTGCAATCTCGTACCCAGAGCCCACGTTCCTGTTGGTCAGTACCGAGAAACGATGCTGACCATGAGGAATGTGGGCTCTGGGTACGAGATTGCACTAGTCTGCAAATTGATGCCAGCTATTTGTCCAGCGGAAAAATACCCTTCAAAAGACAAGGGGAAATATACGTCTGAGCTAAAAATTCAAATAAAGCCTGTTTACAGCTTAAGTAGAAAAACCTCGGGTTTGGGAAGGAACGGGGGAAAACGAAAAAAGGAAAAATGAGAAAGACGAGAGCCTAAAACGTCATTAGCTTACAACTGTTTCATGTTTGATTTGTGGACTCAGCAACACATGTTCCGGTAGTCAGAGTCGGGTTTTTAGGTCTCTCCCTCGATTCTAGGGTAAACTGACGAGGTGTATGGTGTTCCAGGTAAACAACACCACCTAAGGTATGACTAATCAAATATGATCACAATGCACCATGTTCGCTATCTCAGAAAAGAGATGTGGAAAACTGACCAAATCACAGATTACTGTGAGACCCTATTCTTTTTTTTTTATATTTACATACATGGTTAACCTAATACAAGATTCTTCTACAATTTATTTGAAACATGTATATATATATATATATATATATATCCTTTCTAATACCTCAGTTTTGAGTTCTCTTTTGCTCTGTGTTAGCCTCGATTGTGCATACATTATTCAGCAAGTATGGTAGAGCAAAACCCTTAGAATTCTAAGGCAATTGTATTGTTTATTGGTATACATTTCTCACATCATTACCAAGGGCTGTATCAATACTAAAGAATATATTACAAGCTATTGAGGCTAACACAGAGCAAAAGAGTACTCGAAACTGAGGTATTAGAATGGATATATATATATATATATATATACATACATGTAAATAAATAGAAGAATCTTGTATTAGGTTAACCATGTATGTAAATATTCCAGCTTTTTTTAAAAAAAAGAATAGATCTTGTAACACTATCATGTAACACTAAGTACCATCTTCATTCCCACAAGTAGAAAAACCTTTCTACCCATTTAACTCCTGGAGTACTTTCAAAAATGCAAGGATTATTAATGCAGAGGAAAAATCTACTGTTCCAACAAACATGGCTGTGCCACAGAGGAGGATCCACTAGTATTCCATGTTCCTTTGCACGCTTATTATTGTTTTCTTTGGCTTTCACTGGTTGATATGAATCTTTTTGTAACAATACTTCTACCACTAATATCACTAAAACTAAGGTGTTAGTATTTGATGAAGGCTACAAGTTCAACTAATTTGACAAATAAAAGAAGACAGTTGTAGGATAAGTACTGAACCTGAAATTACTCAAAAAGTATTCCAGTATTTTGACAAGTACCTTTAAATTTCTTGAAGAATTTATAAATAGACAACACTAAGGTATGACATACACTCTACTTAAGTACATGTACAATTTTAGCTGTTTGAATAAAAATATGTTATAATCTCATCTCACTCACAATGCATTCTGGGATATTAGTGATCCTTCTCTGGCTGCTCCATGAGTTGTTTTTATATTAGCTATTTTGAGGTTGAGGCGAAAAATGGGTCAAGTTAGCAACTTGTTATTACTTGGACTGGATAGATTAAATCTGTTTCAGAGTATACCTTATCGGTAAGTATGTACAGACCGCAGGATATAAACTGTTCATGGCTGATACTTACAAGTTTTTCAAGCTTTGCTTCAAGACCACTGTCACAAGTACCACTCATTGTGAAACTAGCACTTTTGAAAAACAGAAAGCAAAAAAAAGGCATATATAAGGGCACAATTTAAGGGCTATTAATATATAAGGGCTATTTCACAGATATAATTGTAAGTTTTATTTATATATTATTATTTATTCTATTTATTATTATCCTAACAAGACCCAATTTATACTATTCTTAATGCAAATAGCAGCTGTCTATCTTGGTTAGCTACTACAGTTACAGACAGCTTGTACCCTTAAGTCTGTTTATTCTTATATTTTTAAATTACAAATTATTGTAATTAAGGTACTAATAATTAAAATTGATTGATTGATTGATTGATTGAATTGGACTTAAGCACATAAATAGCATTTTTTGGTGGGACAAGATTGGAATCCAGAAAAAAACATGATAGGTTATCTGGGATTTCAGGTAATGTTCTTGAAATATGTAAATCAGTCCCTTACTGGACAAAAGTAAGCTTATATACCAGTAATAAACCTTTCCAGAATTGCCTTGCATGACCATGGAACAATGGTTTTAAAGTGCACATGAACCCTTCGACAATACTTTCAGTACTGATTCTACATAAAGTAAATAGTTGAATGGTAAAATATTTCTTGATTTGAGTGATGCGTTTCTAAGTTATGAAGGTTTATTCTTCCAATATGCTAATGAGTGTGACGTCTATTAAGGCTTAATCAAATATACAAAATCGAACTGGTTCATAGATACAGTATTTAAGAAGCATCATTATTTTACTCATGGTTTACATGAAAGCTATTTACAATTTTTATTTTCAAAATGGCCAGCATTTAGTATTATTAGTTACAACAAAAACACTCAAATACCTTACCTGACGTCATCATCATTAACATATTGGAAGTATAAACCTTAATAACTTAAAGACGCATCACTCAAATCAAGAAATATTTTACCAATCAACTATTTACTTTATGCAGAACCAGTACTGAATGTATTGTCAAAGGGTTCATTTGCACTTTAAGTCAAGACTGAACTTGATTCTTTTATTTATCAAGTTCAACCTCAACTTGAAGCCATTGTTTCATGATCAGTCTAGCAAATCCAGGAAAGGTCTATATATGGACCAACCTTTTGATAAACAGAAAGCAAAAATGACATGTGTTTTCTTGTGCACTACGCCAGGGGACAGCTAGTTCACAGATTAAACTTAAAAAATTGGGGGATCCAGAAAAATTAATAGGTTATAGGAGATTTCAGGTAAATAGGCCCTTTGCAGTTAACGGTCACGTGTCTGTACTTGTGAGCAAAATTTTTTATTTATTTTAAATTGGTGATTCTTTTTAGCTACTTGTAAAGAACTGAATGAAACGATGTGTAACCAGTGTGTTACAAAATGCAGTTTTATTACGACCTCTCGAAACAGGTTGTAGAAATTTTATTTGCTCACCAGTATATAATTTCACCCATGGGAATCAAGATGTTCTTTCATTTGCTCTCAGTGAATTAATCAGCACGTGATTACTGAGCTGCAATTGGCCTATTGTTGATGAAATATGTAAATCAACCCTTGCTAGACAAAAGGTATATACCAGTAATTCATTGACCAATTCGCATAATAGAATATTGAGACCTTTCTGACAAATATTGAACAATATCTAGCAGAGAGCTTGCTACAAATCACATTTTAAAATAATCTTATTCCAGCAAGAATGTCAGCTTACAACACGTAGGCAAGTCGATCATTACAGGTTTTGTCCCGATAAACGTGAGGAAAATATCTTAAACCAATTCTAAATTAATGGACCAATACCTTGGGTTATGAAGCTTTGACACTGATATTTAGATAACACAGTATTAGATTCACCTAAGAAGGTTTATTAATGTTAACCGAAGGATTTTTAAAAATTTTCTTTTTTGAATGTTATCTTTAGCTTGTTACTTGACTAAATGCTTGGCTGGTTGAATCAATACAAGAAGACTTGTAGAAAGAATAATGAATAAATATCATGTCTAGCAAAGCTTACCTGTTTTGCAGCTGTTTTGAGAGTTAAAAAATCAAATATTTAGCGAGTTAGTAAATCTGGACAGAAAAAGACGAACCTACCAATGCAACCCATGGGACCTGCCACCACAGGATACCCACAACACCAATAGATATCACGTGACTGTTCGTTTGGGTCAAAGGTTATGCTTTTGCAAGCCCTTTTTGTTTTTGTTTTTTGTTGTTTTTATTTTATTTACTCTCTTTACCTTTTTTCTCTTTCTTTGGTTGTTTCCCCCCTGCTAAGTTGTTGTTTCGCTTAAAAAAGAAGATGGGAGAAAAGGCCATGCAAGAAAATTGGAAAAAAATTAGACAGATAAATATATTACAGATAAAGACATTTTGAGAAATATTTTTTAATGGCTTTTCAAGATCGACAGTTACGTTACAAAATCTTCTTTCTTAATGCCGGCAATTAAAGTGAGGCCGGGCAACTCCGTGAAACCCCACCCCTCAACTCCGCGAGTAGGGTGTTCGGCGGTCGATTTTGAAAAAGACCCCTAAAAGGTACGCATAATCTAAAGTTGTGTTGATTTCACTTTATATCAGGTTTCTTTAAAATCTTGTTTCTTCTGTTCATGTTTGTTCAATGAAGAAAAATAAATAATAGATGATCCTAAACGGTACGGAGTTATGTTACCAGGGCGCTTATTAGGTAATTAGGTAATTACCTAATTAGCGCCCTGGTTTTGAACGCTTAGAACCCGCGGCAGTCAAACTTTGTGCAGCTCGGCGACCGTTACAGCGCGGTCGGCCTGGAATCTAGCCAAAACCAGGGCGCTTATTAGGTAGGGCGGCGAAACCACTGGTCATTGTCTTGTTCGACGTGTGATGCGGAGGAGGACTGGGAACTAGTCACGTTTTCACGCTTCGCGCCGCTACTCTTGTCCCGCTCGTCTGCTATCATCGGAAGCAAATTTTTCAAAAATTGCGCCATTCAAGGTCTAATGCTCAAATCCTTCTAGTAAATCACTTTTAGTGATGATACATGGAGTAGATTTTGTCTTTTCGAAGTGTTCCCATCATATGGATAAAAGCTTTCGATTTTTTTCGTAAACTGCTGAGGTAACGGTTGAGAGTAGAAAAAAGACGTAAGAAGCGCGTTAAGGAACTCTTCAATGGTCTGTTTTCCAATAAAAACTTAAAGCACTTATCCAAGATTCATATATGCTATATTATGATGAATCATCTTTCAAATGGTAGATTTTTGAATTGATGATTATGATATAAAGTTGTTACGATTTTTTTTAATTTGCTAACTGTGTAATTTTTGTGTACGTCTATGTGAAATGTACAACACTATCTTAGTACAGTGGGCAAATATGACTGATAAGAATCAATTTTCAGATCGTGCAAACAGAATTAAAGCGAGAAAGAAAATGAGCGATTCCTTGGACGCATTGTTTGTCACTGTTTCAGCAAGAGATCTTTCATGTTCAATGATGTTTGATTCTGGATGACTTAACCTCTCCAATGAGAAAGAAGGGGAATGTTTCGTAACGTTTGTGAGAAGGAAACCTTCATTCTTTTCCATGTCCTTTCCTTGAATCATTTAATCGTCCTGTTCAGGGTTATGGTTATCATAATCGGTATCGTATTTCCAGAAAATCTTGGTCAAATTCGCACAAAATAGGCTCAAAACTATTGCCCACCATCATAGTTTGACCGATTTGGGCGAAAACAAAAGGAAAGTCGTTCCCAGTCCCCCACATCACACATTTTTTGCTCGGCCTGCCCGTTTCGCCGCCCTACCTAATAAGCGCCCTGTTCAAAACGGCTGTTAATTTTGGAAATCTCGCTGGATTTATTCTTCGAGGGGATCATTTTAATGTGATATTTTTGGATTAACGTGAAGGGCAACTATCTGGCTTTCGTGTTGTGGAGTATCGAAGCAAGGGGACGCGTTTTAGTCTGCGAATCGATGGATTTTCGAGAGCGGCTCGGTCCGTTGGCCTAATGGAGGTCTCCTTCCTTTTCTTCTTCTTAGTAGTGATGGGAGAACTCAGCTAAAATCCACCAAATCGTCCTGAAATCGCTACCAGACAACAATAAAAACAAAAGGAACACCACATGAAGGTTTGGATTTATTTTCCTTATTTTTCACAGAGTTATAAGCTAAACAGTAATTTCCCACACATTGCCTTATAAATCGTCCTGTTATATGAGATTGGGCTTCCTGTGAAGAGGCCGTGACAGAGAATTTCTAATAGATTGGGCCGATTGGTCTCTAGGTTAAGTATTCATCGTTCAAATGTGATTGCAAGCAAGTAGAAGGCACACAATCTGCAGTTTTTTGCTTTTCTTTTAGCCTTTGTATCGACCTTATAACCTCAAATTTAGTCTTTAACGTTTGTTAACAGTTTGTGAACCGCTTTGGTCGTTTTTCTAACATGGATTTGGTCGCTTTGGTTGCCTTTATTTGATCACCACGAGTTAAATAAATTTGAACCGTAGCCATCTTACCACGAGATAACCAGAACAAATTGTATTCTTCATGTAGAATCAATGCTGAAAATATTGAGTTAGGGGTCATAGGCACTTTAAAGACAAGCGCGTATTACAAGGATTGATTTGTTGCCTTCACAAGCGTTATTGTTATCTTTTTTGTTATGTTGTTGTTTGAAAGTCAATTCTGATTGGCCAAAGGAGTTCAATATAACATTCCTAGAATATTTCTAGGTGCCCACAGTGTTTCGATTCGCGCTGTAACATGGCGACCACATCTTTCGTCCTTTTATTCTCATGTGAAGGATAGGTAGTAATGTTTGTCTTTGGTGTTGGTTGTTCGTCCTTTCAGTCCGTTCTACGTAGCATGTTGCCAAAATTACACTTTACTTGACTAAAGCTAGCGGATCTGTAATCAGTGATAGATTGTTGCAATTTTACTTTTTCGTAAAATCCTGAATTTAGAATCTAAAAATCACAATAAATTCAGCTTTTACAATTTATTTTCTTTCTTACGACGTTAATAATCCTACCCTTTTCATGGATTTCAAGAATAAATTCAAATGATTAGAAAAGGTACCTTTTTAGTTGATAAAAAGGTAGAAAATTTAGTGTTTTCTCTTATGTGATGAAATTTCCCACCTTTTTTCAAGTTTCACCCTTTAAAGGAAATTCGAAAAGCAGTACTAAAAGGTACCTTTTTCTATCAAAACTAGTCACTGCAGTATTATTAATTGATTTTAATTGAAAAAGCAAATGTAAAAAATGTAAAAGCTGAATTTATTGTGATTTTTAGATTCTAAATTCAGGATTTTACGAAAAAGTAGAATTGCCACAATCTATCACTGATTATCTTCATCATTCATCCTCATTGGTCGGGATCCGCGATGTTGTTTTTGTTGACAACAACACATTCGTTTCCACCAGCACACAATTCCAACCGCTATAGCAATAAAAGCAAGAAGAACAGTAATAACGATGCCAGCTATTTCTCCACCCGTCAAACCTTTTTCAACAAAGAAGAAAAATATGTCTGAGCTAAAAAATCCAATAAAGTCTGTGAACAGGTCCTAAAGGGAAGAGCGTGGGATAAAGAAAAGACATACTTTTGATCAATTAAAACTATCAACAAACTATGGGCTGCTTGTTTAGAGCATTAGTTGATATGAATCTTGAAACCCTCTAGCGATTGTTTCTGTCGCGACGAAGAAGGTGTTGGTGGTTTTGGTGGACGTCAATCACAAGGCGTTTCCATAACATTGTCGGAAAACACAAAGCTATAAGGGCACGTGCCTATAGGATGTCATGGAAACGCCTTGATTGACGTTCACCAAAACCTTCTTCGTCGCGACAGAAACAATCGCTAGAGCGGCGCGTGTGATTGAGAATGGATATAATATTGAATATTGCGTAAGATAGTATAATAACAGTCGAGGTGTAGCCGTATTGCACTCGCCTCTCACCTCTCTGGAGTCTCGGGTTTGATTGCGGGATTCGGTATCAAACGTGAGTAGAGATTAGGTCTCTCCCTTCCTTCAGTGATTTGAGGGTTTTACTCCGGTTTTCTTCCCTCCACAAAAACACGCTAAATTCCAATTGGATCTGTGAGTTAGCAGTGCCCTAGATTTGACCAGCCCAGAGATTGTTTCAAAGTTCGATCTGTGAGTTAGCCATACCCTGACTGAGATCAATCCAGAGGGTGTTTCAGGGTTTAATCTGTGAGGAGTTAGCCATGTCCTGGCTTTGATCAGCCCAGAGGTTTTTATTTTTACTTTTTATTTTTGCGCGATAAAATCTGAAAGTGTTTTTCAATATCATGTCAGAACAACAGATCGATTCTGAATTCGACAAACATGGTGCATGGTGGTCTAGCTTGGGTATCAACAACACCGTATAAAACATGATGAACAAAAAATGTTTGTACCCAAGCTATACTACAATGCACCTTGTTCCCTTTCCTTGGTCTAGCTCTGATCTACAATATGAGGCATGACGAACAAAAGATGTGTGTACCCAAGCTAGACTACAATGCACCTCGTTCGCTATCTCAGAAAATGTATATTCCTTTTTTTAAAAAGGAAAAAAGAAAAGATTCATGTAAAGCTGACCAAATCACAGATAACTGTGAGACCCTGTGGTATTTGTCATTTGTTTTGGGCTGTTCAGTAATCAAACAACAATCATAATTAACCTTTTTCTGTCGAAGTCGTCGTTCCATTAGTGGATGTAGTCGTGCTTGATGCAGTAGTTGATGTTGTCCCTGGAAAGAAAATTACCGTCATTTGGGATAAATGCTAGTCTCCTTTGTATTCTTTCTTAGTGATAATGGTTTGAATTTTAATAGTCATCAGTTTAATCTAGTGGACTCTCATTTTCT